>NW_004443984.1:3312220-3411232 GCF_000243295.1 Trichechus manatus latirostris
AAAAAGCCTTCCCCTGGAGCTGATGCCCTGAATTTGGACTTTTAGCCTACTTTGACTGTGAGGAAATAAACTTCTCTTCATTAAAACCATCCACTTGTGGTATTTCTGTTGTAGCAGCACTAGATGACTGAGGCAGACACTTAGGTTGTTTCCATCTTTTTGCTGTTGCGAATAATGCTGCAACGAGCACGGGTGTGCACATGTCTATTTGTGGCACCACTCTTATTTCTCTAAGATATATTCCTAATAGTGGGATTGCTGGATTATATGGTTTTTCTATTTCTAGCTTTTTGAGGAAGTGCCATACTGTTTTCCATAGTGGTTGTACCATTTTACAATCCCACCAGCAGTTTATAAGAGTTCCAATCTCCCCGCAACCTCCCCAGCATTTGTTTTTTGTTCTTTCGGTCAGTACCATTTTTGCAGGGGAGAGATGATATCTCATTGTAGTTTTGATTTGCATCTCTCTAACGGCTAATGATCATGAACATCTCATTATGTGTCTGTTAGCTGCCTGAATGTCCCCTTAGGTGAAGTGTCTGTTCATATCCTTTGCCCATTTTTTGACTGGGTTGTCTTTTTGCTGTTCATTGAGTTCTTAAAATGATTCTGTGATTCTTAAGAGCACAGGCTCTGGAGTTAGGCTTGGGTTCAAATTCTAGCTGGTTGTGTGACACTAGATCAATCAGTTAAAATATCTGGGTCTTATTTTCTTATCTGTAAAATAGAGATGCTATCTCCTCTGGGAGGATGAAGTGAGGTCATGTACATAGTAACTTCCTTGTCCCCCTTTTGGAGGAAGAGCAAGCAGGGGCTGGATCAGGCAAAGACTCAGAGGCTATGGCAGGAGGTCTGGGAAGCCACTGAAGCATTTTAAGCCATTAAGTGACATGGTAAGATTGCCTTCCCTGATATTATCCAGACAGAAGAAATCCTCTCTGCTGTGCCTTCCCTCAACACTTTGCTTCTCTCTTAACGTTCTTTACCCTTCTCCTTTCTGGGGATCTGTCTTACCCAGACTAGGAGAATTGGGGTGGCCAGAAGGGATGTGGAGTCTAATGAGGATCAGACATCATGGGGTGGCTTGGATTCCAGAAGTCCATGTGCGTGAGGTCTGATGATACCCAGGGAGGACAGAATGGCCAGGATGCTGAGCTAGAGCATCCTGTTGGTTGGTGGGCAAGCCCACTTGTTAGAGCTTCAGGAGCTGCTACCACAAGGGGCTCTGACATGTGGGAGAGCAAGAGGCACCATTTTGGCTTCTCCTACCCTCTTCTGGCCAAGTGAGACTCAGGGTAGGAGCAAGCGAGACATTCTTCCCATCGCTGAGAACAGAATATGGCTTTGGTATGGTGGATGTGTCTTGATAACTCAATGGTTGGGAGCCCCAGGAAGCAGCGTCCTTGGCTTTCCATGGAGGCAGCTGGCAGCATCGCCCAGAACCTCCCTGAAATAATCCTCTTAACAGCTCCCATTCATCAGATGCTGGGTTACTCTCCATGCACACCTCCTATGACATTGAAAACAATCCCAAGGGCTGGGTAGTGTTACTATTCCTACTGAGCTTAAGGGATGTTACATAACTTGCCCAAGGTGCACGCTAGTGTGGAAGAGACAGGATTTGAACCCAGTCTGGTTGGCTTCAGGGCCTTGGAGTATTAACCAAAATGCTTGACTGCTACAGCAGAAATAACTGAGGGAGATTTTAAGGATGGCTTAGAGGGAAATTTAAGTCATTAAGTCATTTCTATTAACCCACCCTCATTTATTCCCGGTCCAGTGAAGCCTGGGTGTTTGGGTTACATGTATATCCCGGCTGAGCTAGGCACCTACCAGGCATCTGGATGTGTCTGTGGCATGACTGAGTCATGACAACAGCAGTAGCTCTTAATTAAAACCTCTGGCCTCCTCGGCACCAAGACCCCTTGGCTCTGGCATCAGGAGGAAGCTGTTTGGCCTTGGCAGTACTTCCCGGCCAGAGTGCTGAGGTCCTCCCAGTCGCCACTATGAACCCAACATCTCAACATCACAGCATCACCCCTGGGGTCTCTGGCCTTTCAAGACGATAAAAGCTTGACAGACTTCGCTTAAGATCCAGCTCTGCCCCTTACTGGCTGTGTGGCCTCAAACAGATCAATTAGCTTCCCTGAGCCTCAGTTTCTTATCTGTAAAATAGGAGGAAGAATATTTACCTCATAGGGTTGTGGTGAGGAATATATGAGGTAATGGATGTCTAACACTTAACTCACTAAAAACAACGTATCATAACAATAAAAAAATCCAATTTGCCTCCTTCTTTTCATTATTACTATTTTTTTTAATGCCTTCTCAATCGCACGGCTTCTACATCCTGCTGAGGAAGGTTCTGAGTCCCTTCGCAGGATTTGAAGGTTGAGATCCAGCTCAGCGGAACACCCACAGTTTGCACTGCCCATCCTTGGAGGGCAGAACTTCCTTCTGAAAGCTTCTGGCCCAGCAGCAGGGAGGTGGGTTAGAACCAGGCCCCAGAACAGGAGACCTGATTCTCTTAGCACAGCCCCCAATTTCCCATGGACAATGGGCAATCACTTTACCTCTTGAAAAATGTTTCCCCACCCATAAACAGGGAGAGTTGTATCTGCCTTGCTTACCTCACTGGGCTGCTGTGAGACCAAAACGCAACAGTGCATGTAAAAGCCTTTGTAATCGGTCAAGCCCAGAAACGGTGCCTTGAAAGAGGAGCAAGGGAACAAGGACGTAGGATCCTAGTGGAGCCAAGCAATCTCTGGCCTCCAAGCCTCTGCCTAGAACTCTTCCCCTTCTTTGCCTGACTCATTTGTTCATTCCCTCAACATATATGACTGATCACCTACTATGTGCCAAGTAGTCTTTTAGGTGCTAGGATATAGCCGTGAACAAAGCAGGCAAAAATTCCTGCCCTCATGAAGCTTCTATTCTAATGGAGGAAGAGACACACATACTAAATGAAACACATGCTTGGGAGTCAGACCAGGCACCACCTCCTCCAGGAAGTCTTCCCTGATATGCTTTGCCTTCATCCTCCCCAGCTTGGGCCCCATTCCTCTGGGCTCCTGGGCCCAATGATCATGCTGGACTGCAATGCCTAGCTGGTCTGTTTTATCACCAGTTGTGGGCCCCTCAGGGGCAGAGGCCATGTCTCCCTTTACTTTATGTCCTTGGTATCCCTGGCAGCTGGTTGGGACTCAAGACACATTTGTTGGACAAATTAATGAAATAAGTGAAGAGTGATTTCGACTGTGGGCTTCCATTTGTTGACTCATTCGTTGAACACACTTTGTCAGGTAGCATCCACTGTGTGGAGGTGGTGTATGGATAAAGAAATAATGCAGTCCTGTCTCTGCCCTATAGGATGCTATCAGCTGAAAGAGGAAATGGCAAGAGAGGGAACAGGTGAAGGGAATGACCATCTATTGAGCAATAGTCAGTCCCTGAGTAAATCTGTTACATGGATTACCTCCCTTTACCTTTCCAGCCAGGTAGATATTAGGTAGGTAGGTATTCATCTGTTTTACAGGTGATGAAAGGGGTTCGTAGATGCTCAATAACTTGCCTGAGATGACCCAGCTAGGCTGTGACTGGAGTAGGCTGGAAGTCAGGCCAGGCCTCATACTATTCTGCTGTAATCATGACACAAGGCTGGATATGCCACGCACCTGAGGAGATGTCTGTCTGAACCAAGGGCTGGGGACCCTCAAAGAGGGGAGAAGTTGCTGAATGAGGTCTTTGTTTAGTGACTGTTAGAAGGAGGAAATTGCCCACTGAACCTTAAAGGTGGGGAGGCTGGTGGAGGGGATAGAGGGGCCTCTCCAAGGATGTGAAAGCCGGGGGACCCCAGGGATATGGGGTCTGGGAGGGTGTCTGTGAAGAGGCTGGCTGATGCACAGGAGAGGGTGGGGTAAACATCCCTGGCTTGGATCCCTATTCGACCAAGAGCTAAGCTCTGGGCCCGCTTCTCCGCTGCAGCCCCCGTGGTACCAAGAACACCACTTGTCCTTGGTCAACACCAGCTGAATGAACAGATCTTTATCTCTTGACTCCTTGGGTGAGCAGTCAGGGTTGGCAGACCTCAGCCCCCTCCTGGCAAAGGACTTTCACCTTCCAAACGCTTCTTGTGGTGGTGTTCCCTGACCACTGAGCAAACCAAGGGGGTTGCTTGTTGAGATATTTTCACATTAAAATGGGGATGTCAATTCCTTTCCCCAAGCTGAATGGGAATGGATCATGTGCTGAAAGTAGCAGGTCCACGTACAGTGTGCTGATAAAAGGACTCACAATCTGGAGTCATACAAACATGAATTTAAACCCATCTCAGCCCTTCATGGCTTGCTGTTCTTGAGCAAGTCTTTTATCTTCTCCAGGCCTCAGTTTTCTTATCTGTAAAAGAGGGTTAATGGCACCTAGATCGTCTGACACCTGATCTGGTGGTATCTCCCCTGTCCCATGCACCCATAGCTGACACAGAATATGGTTAGATCTAGACTGCTTACCTCTGAGTTTTAAGGGTGCAGCGATGAGAAAGATCAGGGCAGGCTTCTGGGAGGAAGGGGGATGCAGACTGTTTAGCTGGCGCCTTACACTTTGTTAGGTACATGAGTACGAGCCGTGGTGACTCCTGATAAAATAAGAACCAACGATAGCTTTAGGTCATGAAACTATTGTCAAGTAGTGTGCTAAAAAAAAAACAAAAAACAACCAAACCCATTGCCATTGAGTCCGACTCATAGCAACCCTATATTTAACAGGGACTGATTACCCAATAACTAAGGTATACATGGGCTTACTTACTATTCTGTAGGGCACAATTTCAACTGTTTTTCACCACATCAAAGATATATATAGGTACCCTGGGCCCTCTGCTGACACTGTTGCAGACAATGGCTTTAACCCAGAGTCTTTGACCACTTCATCTCCACCTTCTAAATCTCACCTAAAGGTTATCTAATTAGCAGAACCACATTTGTATCCAGAATCCTAGCTGCAAGGGATTCTGGGAAAATGTAGTTGAGGAAGGGGTGTTGAGTGCCAAGCCACCATTTCCACTGCTGCCCTTGTTCTCTTCCAACTATTATTGACTCTGCCACAGGGCCTGTTCTTGCTCACATATCCTTAGGTTGAGAGTAGGGGGATGCTGACAGATAGGTTCTGATGTCACCTTCACTGAGTCTTCCTTTCTTGAATATGCCATCCCAGCAGAAAGCATTTGTGGGAAACCCCAGGAAGGCATTCCAGTTGTCAGGGAAGTGGGATTACCCTCATCTTTTTAAAACAGTTTTATTGGAATGCAGTACATATGCTACACATATGTATTTACCATTTAAATTCACCATTTAAAGTATACAATTCAGTGGTTTTTAGTATAGTCACAGATTGTGCAACCATCACCGTAATCAATTTTAGAACATTTTCATCATTCCAAAACGAAACCCAATACTCATAAGTAGTCACTCCCCATTTTTCCCTAACATCCCCAGCCCTAAGAAACCACTAGTCTACTTTCTGTCTCTTATAGATTTGCCTATTCTGGACATTTAATACAAATGGAATCATACAACATGTGGTCTTTCTTTCACTTAGCATAATATTTTCAAGATTCATCAATGTTGTGGTATGTATCAATACTTCATTTCCTTTTATTTTAAGCTTTATTTGAAAATTATTCCTCTCTGATTTTTTTACCACTATATAATTCAAATACTAAAAATTTCACTCTTTTAAAGTGTACAATTCAGTGACTTTTAGTATATTCACAAGATTGTGCAACCATCACTACTAACTTCATAACATTTTTATCATCCCAAAAAGAAATCCCATACCTGTTGGCAGTCACTTCACATTCCTCCTTCCCCTCCGCCCGACATCCACTAATCTACTTTGTTGCTATGTATTCATATAAATGGAATCATTGAATATGTGGCCTTTGTGACTGACTTCTTTCACTTAGCATAATGTTTTCAAGATTTATCAATGTTGTAGCATGTATCAGTACTTCATTCCTTTTTATGGCTGAATAATATTCCATTGCATGGATATGCTGCCTTTTGTTGATTCATTCATCAATTGATGCACATTTGGACTGTTTCCACTCTTTGGTTATTATGAATAGTGCTTCTATGAACATTCATGTGCAAGTTTTTGTACTGAACATATGTTTTTAATTCTCTTGAATATATACCTAAGAGTGGAATTTCTGGGTCATATGGTACATCTATGTTTTACTTTTTGAAGAGCTGTCAAACTGCCTTCCACAGCAACTACACCATTTTACATTCCCATCAGCAATGTAAGAAAGTTCTAATTTTTTCCACATTCTCATCAACATTTCTTATTTTTCATTATTTAAAAATTATTAATATAGCCAACCTAGTGGGTGTAAAGTGGTATCTCATTGTGATTTCAATTTGTAGTTCCCTAGTGACTAGTGGTGTTGAGCATCTTTGCATGTGCTTATTGGTCATTTGTATATCTTCTTTGAAGAAGTATCTATTTAGATCCTATCCCCATTTTTAAATTGGGTTGTTTGTCTTTTTATTATTGGGTTGTAAATGTTCTTTATATATTCTGGCGCAAGTCCCTTATCAGATGTATGATTTGTGAATATTTTCTCCCATCTTTGAGTTTTCTTTTCACTTTCTTGATGGTGTCCTTTGAAGCACAAAAGTTTTTAATTGTGATGAAGTCCAATTTATTTTTCCTTTTGTTGCTTGTGCTTATGATGTTGTACCTAGAAGGCTTTGCCTAGCCCAAGGTTACAAAAATTTGTTCCTATATTTTCTTCTAAGAATTTTATAGTTTTAGCTGTTACATTTAGGTCTATGGTTCATTTTGAGTTAATTTTTGTGTATGGTGTGAGGAAGGGGTACAAATTCATTCTTTTGCACATGGATATCCAGTTTCACAGCACCATTTTTAAATATTGTATCCTGCAAACTTGAACTCATTTATTAGTTCTAATAAGTTTTTGTAGATTCCTTAGGATTTTCTATAAATAAGATCATGTCACCTGTGAATAGAAATAGTTTTACCTCTTCCTTTCCAACCTGGATGTTTTCATTTTTCTTGCCTAACTGCCCTGGCTAAAACCTCCAGTAAACTGTTGAATAGAAATGATGAGAACAGACAGCCTCATTCCTAATCTTAGGGGAAAACTTTCAGTCTTTCACCATTAAGCATGATGTTAGTTGTGTGCTTTATGTAAATGCCCATCATGTTGAAGAAGTTACCTATTCTTAAATTGTTGAGTGTTTTTATCATGAAAGAGTACAGGATTTACCAAATACTCTTCTGCATTTATCAAGATGATCATGTGGTTTTTATCTTTTATTCTATTAATATGATGTATTGCATTAATTAATTTTTGATATTAAACTAACTGCCTTTCTAGGGTAAATCTCACATGGTCATAGTGTGTAATCTTTTTTGTATGTTGCTGGATTCGGTTTGCTCATAATTTGTTGAGGATTTTTGCATCTATATTCATAAGGGATAATGGTCTATAGTTTTCTTTTCTTGTGATACCTTTTTCTGGTTTTGGTATCAGGATCATACCGGCTTCACAGAATGAGTTGGAAAGTGTTCCATCTTTTATTTTTTGGAAGGGTTTGTAAGGAATTGGCATTTTCAAATGTTTGATAGGATTCACCAGTGAAGCCATTTGGGTCATATATTTTTGCAGTGGCTTGAAACATGGACTAGATTAGTTTGGCTGTGTGACCTTGGACAGAGGCAGCTGAATATGGCACAGAGAACTATTCTGATCGATGCACATGTTATTTTAAAATATTTGAGCCAACTTTTAAAAATCTGGAGATTTCACATAAAAATCCTTATTTTCAGATTTTCTAGAAAAGTGAGAACCTCTGACAATGGTGGTTTCTAATTGTATTGAGTAGTGGCTGCCGTTTGAGAATGGCTCATGCCCTCTGGTTTGCTCCAGTCCCCACCTTTTCACTGTGTCCTTAAAACCAAGGTTGAGTGTTAGTTACTATTTATATCATACTTATTCCTGGACTACTTTATTTATGTTAACTGCATGGCTACTGTTGGCATTTGAGTTGATGATGCCTGGCTTACCCTTGCTGAGTCTTTGTTTGCTCATCTACAAAATGAGGACTTTAATAATTCTCACTTTGGAAGATTTTTGGGAAAGTTAAATGAGATGATGACTGCAAGAAACCAAAAAAGATCTACATAAATGGAAAAACATACCATGCTCATGGATAGGTAGACTCAACATTGTGAAAATGACAATATGATCCAAAGCAATTTACAAATACAATGCAATCCTGATCCAAATACCAACAACATTCTTTAAGCAGATGGAAAAACTAATCATTAACTTTATATGGAAAGGGAAGAAGCCCCAAATAAGTAAAGCACTACTGAAGAAGAAGAATAAAGTAGGAGGACTTGCACTACCTGACCTCAGAACCTACTATACAGCTACGGTAGTCAAAACAGACTGGTACTGTACAGTGACAGATACATTGACCAACTGAACAGAATTGAGAACCCAGGTGTAAATCCATCCACCTGTGGTCACCTGATCTTCGAAAAGGGCCCAAAGTCCATCAAATGGGGAAAAGACAGTCTTTTAACAAATGGTGCTGGCAAAACTGGATGTCCATCTGCAAAAAAATGAAACAGGACCCAAACCTCACACCATACACAAAAACTAATTCAAAATGGATCAACAACCTAAATATAAAGCCAAAAGCTATAGAGATCATAGAAGAAAAAATAGGATCAACACTAGAGGCCCTAATACACAGCCTTAATAGGATACAAACCGTAACTAACAATATACAAACTCCAGAAGATAAGCTAGATGACTGGGACCTTCTAAAAATTAAACATTTATGCTCATCAAAAGACTTCACCAAACGAGTAAAAAGAGAACCTACGGACTGGGAAAAAAATTTTGGCTATTACAAATCAGACAAAGGTCTAATCTCTAAAATCTACAGGAAAATCCAACACCTCTACAACAAAAAGACAAATAATCCAATTAAAAAACAGGCAAAGGAAATGAACAGACACTTCACCAAAGAAGACACTCAAGCAGCTAACAGACACATGAGGAAATGCCTGCGATCACTAGCCATCAGAGAAATACAAATCAAAACCACAATGAGATACCATCTCACTCCAGCATTACTTGCACGAATTAAAAAAACAGAAAATAACAAATGTTGGAGAGGCTGTGGGGAGATTGGAACTCTTATGCACTGCTGGTGGGAATGCAAAATTATATAACCTTTTTGGAAAACGATACAGCACTTTCCTTAGAAAGCTAGAAATCGAAATACTACATGATCCAGCAATCCCACTCCTAGGAATATACCCTAGAGAAACAAGAGTCATCACACGAATGGACATATGCACACTCATGTTCATTGCAGCATTGTTCACAATAGCAAAAAGATGGAAACAACTTAGATGCCCATCAACAGATGAATGGATAAACAAACTATGGTAGTACACACAATGGAGTGCTACAGCAATGATAAAGAACAATGATGAATCTGCAAAGCATCTCACAACATGGATGAATCTGAAGGGCATTATGCTGCGTGAAATAAGTCAATCACAAAAGGACAAATATTGTATGAGATCACTACTATAAAAATTCATGAAAAGTTTACACACAAAAAGAAACAATCTTTGATGGTTACGAGGGAGGGGAGGGCTGCGGATGGAAAAACACTAAATAGACAATAGATAAACGGCAACTTTGATGAACGGTAAGATAGTACACAATCCTGGGGAAGCCAGCACAACTTGTACGAGGCAAGGACATAGAAGCTCCATAGACACATCCAAACTCCCTAAGGGACCGAATTACTGGGCTGAGGACTATGGGGACCATGGTCTTGGGGAACATCTAACTCAATCGGCATAACATAGTTTATAAAGAAAATGTTCTGCATTCTACTCTGGTGAGTAGCGTCTGGAGTCTTAAATGCCTGTGAGCGGCCATCTAAGATACTCCACTGGTCTCGTGCCTTCGGGAGCAAGGGAGAAGGAAGAAAACTAAAGATACAAGGGAAAGATTCGTCCAAAGAACTAATGGACCACTACTACCACAGCCTCCACCAGACTGAGTCCAGTACAACTAGATGGTGCCCGGCTACCACCACCGTCTGCTTTGACAGAGATCACAATAGAAGGTCCTGGACAGAGCTGGAGAAAAATGTAGAACAAAATTATCACTCACAAAAAAAGACCAGACTTACTGGCCTGCCAGAGACTAGAGAAACCCCGAGAGTATGGCCTCCGGACACCCTTTTAGCTCAGTAATGGAGTCACTCCCAAGGTTCTCCCTTCATCCAAAGATTAGACAGGCCCATAAAACAAAACAAGACTAATGGGGCACACCAGCCCAGGAACAAGGACTAGAAGGCAGGAGGTGACAGGAAAGCTGATAATAGGGAACCCAAGGTCAAGAAGGGAGACTGTTAACCTGTGTCATAAAACAATATGTGTACTGTTTAATGGGAAGCTAGTTTGTTCTGCAAACCTTCATCTAAAGTACAATAAAAATAAATAAATAAATGAGATGATGATTGTAAAGAGGTTTAGCATAAAGGAAGCACTCAATAAATCTACCTCTTTATTTTTCCTACCTGCATAGTATTCTATTGTATGGATGTATATAATATGCAACATTCCTCTATTGTTGGACATGTAGGTGGATTTCAATCATTCTCTGTTCCACACAACACTGGAAAGGACATCCATGTACATGGTAAGTAGTGCTGCATAGTGGTTAAGAGTTTATTAGCTCTACTGGATTTGAATCCCAGTTGTGAGCTCTCTTCTTGTTTTCTTATCCTCTTGAAATGGTTGAGATGCGAGGACAGGTGGGATGACCTCAGATGTCATTTGAAAATATATCTGCAATTTTGTCCACAGAAGGAGTGAAGGTCACAGATGGGTGAGGGGAAGGTGCAAGAGTCTCGAGGCATCTTCTGCAAATGTGAGAGCTGGCGCACCCTATCTCAGGATCTCTTCCTCGCCCACCCCAGGGTGTGAAGCCAGGGCTAACTCATTGCATCTGACAGACTGACAGCTGGGCTGTATGAGGAGATAAGCAAGTGTCAGGCAGAGGGAGGGAGGTGTCAACCACAGAGCACAGTGAGGTGAGAGCATGGGGAACTGGGCTGAGCTCCCCACCCTCAGCCCTGTCCTCTAAGTCACATCCCACACAACTGCTTAGCCTTCTGAGCTCATGATGGCCTCAAACACCTTCCTGGCCTGGAGTCCTTATCTGGTGTCCTTCAAAAGCATCCACATGACAGAGCTCCTGGACCTTTGCTCTGAGTGAGCAGTTGGCTGGCCTGTAGGTTGGAGGTGGCAGTGGTTATGGGCTGAAGAAGTTTTTGAGGTTTTCAGGGAGGAAGTGGGCTTCTGATTGTGGTTCCATTGCCTCTCTTTCTTACTGCATGGGCCAGCCTGACCTCCTGGCTCTACTTTGCTCTCCAAACCCCTACTCTGATAATAATAAACGCTGATGTTTGCAGATCACTTTATATTTCAGCAACAACATATTATATTTCTAGCAGAAGGCTTGCTGGACGGCAAAATGTAAATTCCAGGGTCATGTTCACTGCTATATCCCCAGCAACTAGCAACTAGCCCAATGCCTCATCCACAGTAGACGATTAAGAAATATGTGACTGAGTTAATGAATGAGTGAATTAATGAGTGACAGATTCTTGGGGTGCTTTCAGGGTACCAGATGCTAATTCTGCAGCAGTTCCCCAATCCTTAACTGAGGCCTCTGGCCATCGTGATTTTTCTGGAAGGTTTTCTGGAGGATTTTTCTATTGTGCCTCATTTGTGGCCCTTCCTACATAGGCCACCCTCCAGCAATTCTCCCCTAAGCTCTCCCCCTCTGGGACTCTGCAGCCCTAACTTGGATCCTGTGATCTTGAGCAAGTCTTTTCCTTCTCTGAGTCAGTTTTCTCATCTCTAAAATGGGAATAATGGCATCCACCTTATGGGGTTGCTGTGCTGGTTGAGTGAAACGAAGCACGTCAAAGTGCTTTGTGCAGTTCCTATCACACGTGAGAGCTCAAATGCTGAGAGCTACTATTATTGGGGTGTGTAGACTGGGGTGGGCAAGACTTCACTGGATGAGGGCAGGGGTCCCCAACTAGGGATTAGTGAATAAAGCAATACAACTGAATGTAGTTAATCCATTCAAGGGTGCTGGGCTTGCAATGCGGGCCAGGAATACCCATCACAATTTGAACACTGTTAGGAAGCTGACTTGCAGAAACTTGCCTAACCAGGCAAAGGTTGATGTACAAGGTTAATACAGTGAACCCTGTAACAGCCGGAACTCAATAGGATTGCCTTGTTTTTCTGGGTCTTGCAGGTTTTCTGTCATTGACAGGGTGCAGTCTTACCACTTTTCTATTGCTCTCTTTTAGTGGAAAATATCTGAGTTTTCCTTCTCTGATAGGTTCCCACCTTACACAGGTTTCGGCTTTTGTAGGTTTTATTGTACTAGCCCACATTTGTCAAGTGCTTGCTTTATGCCAGACACAAAGGGCTTTATATGAATTATCTTGAGGAATCCTCAAAACAATCGTATAAGGTAAGCACTATTATCCCTGAGAATCCCTGGGGAATGCAAACAGTTAACACACTTGATAGCTAACTGAAAGGTTGGAGGTTTGAGTCCTCCCAGAGGTGCCTTGAAACAATGACCTGGGGATGTATTTAAAAACCAGCCGTGAGAACTCTGTGGCGCACAGTTCTACTCTAACACATACGAGGTCACCATGAGTCAAAATCGACTCAACAGCAACTATTTTATTATTATTATTTTTTTATTATTACCTCCACTTGACAAATGAGGAAAGACGCACAGAGAGGTTAAGTGACTTGCCTTACCCTCACACAGCCAGGATTCAAATCCAGCGGAGCTCATATTCTTAACTACTCTGCATACTGTCTCTGTGGACTTCCTTCCCAGCATGTGTGGAATAGGGAAAAATGAGAGTCTAATAGGGGAATGCTACATATTATGTGCATCCCTGTAATGAAACACTATATAGTCAGGAAAAAGCAGGCCATAGATATGTATGTTCCTGCATGAAATGATGACCACAGTAGATTGCTGGGTAGAAAAAGCAGCAGAACAATATGCATTGTATAATCCCATTTTTAAGTAAAAACAAAATTTTAGAAGGCCACTTACCTGTTTGTAGGTTGTAGAAAAATGTCTGGAAGGATATATATCAAACAGTTCACACTGACCCCTGGGAAACTGTGAAGGAGGGAAAGCTTCTATTTTTAAATTTTTGTATTTTATGTTGTGTGAAATGTTTGCCACTAGTATGTGTTACTCTGTAATTAAAAAAAGAAGTAAAAAGTAAGTGTGCGATGAGCACCAGGAGCCTGAGGACCCCTGGACACCCCTCTAGCTCTTATCGTCTGTCCCAGATGCCCCTTCTTGTCAGAGACCTCCCTGAAGTCTCCCACTCACCCCTGGGGGCAGCTCAATCCTGCTTCCCCTCCATGAACACTTCCCAATCCACTCTGGTCATCAAGGACTTTCTTTGGTCTGGGTCTCTTGTCTGGGTCCAGGCATTTGCTTAGATTCCCTGGTTAGGAGGCTATGGTACCACCCACTGTGGTGACATCACATTTGGGCCTGTGACATCACAGTGGACCTGGAGGCTGACAGGACAGAGGACCCGGCAAGGGTCCAGGAGGTGGGAGCAAGAAAGGGGTAGAGGCTGTTTCTGGTGGGAACTTGAGGGACCATTTCTTAGTCCACCTCTCAGGATTTACTAGCCAAGCCAGGGGACTTTCAGGGATTGGAGACCTGGAAATCTCCAAGGCCATTTCCCTTTTTCTAACCAAGGAATTGTATAGGCGTGTCTGAGAGTTAGGAGCAGACAGTTATGCCAGGAGGGGGTGGAGCTGGCAGATGGAACCCGAAGGTGTGTGCAGATTCTCTTTGGAAGTGTGGGTGGGATCTTCCTTGGGTGCTCAACTAGGCCCTCATGCCCCTGGGATTCCCAGCAAGGCTGTAGGGGAGGCAGGCTTGTGGCCTGGGAGTCTGGGAGGGCTTTAGCTTTTGGGGAGTGGAGCCTCGGGGGATCAAGACTGCAAGAGGTGCTGTCCATTTGCATGCTGATGGAGGGGAGCCCCTCCATTAATCTGAAGGATAAGGGGAAGGCAGCTGGGAAAGCAGAGGAAGGCTGGGGAGGCTTCTTCTAGGCATTGGGAATGATACACTGGAAGAGGAAGCGTGAGAGTCAGAAATGAGGTAGTGGGTGTGGTAGTAGGATGAGCTGGCATTGCCAAGAGACAGTGGAGTCTGAAGTTTGACACTAGAGAGCCTTTGGCTACTTGCTGTATGGTTCTTGGTCAATTGCTTATTCTCTCTGAGCTTCTGTTGCTTCATCATGGGAACAATAGAACCAACCACACAGGTTTGAGGTGAAGATTAAATGAGCTAAAGCTTATAAAGCCCTTAGTACAGTGCCAGGCACACAAGAAGTAATCTTTACTTATGATCCTTGGAATATTTCATGCTGAGCCCCGTTGCTTCATCTGTCTATTCTGGGCATGTGTAAGGCAGCATTCTTATTTGTAAGCTGTAGAAACCAGTTCCAGAGGATTTAAGCAGAAAAGGAATGTATTGAATACATGTTGGAGGAGTTCATAGAAAGTCTGGGAAGGCCATAGAGCCAGGCATAGAGAATGGGCTGGATTAAGGGAGATTGGGAGCAGCCAAGACCACATCCAGAATCACACCCCAGGACCAGTCCAGCAAGAACTCTGTGGCTGCGTCTGGACTCTTTCCTTTCTTCTGCTGCCCTGGGAGCCAGATGCAGCCCCACCACCACTTTCATAGTGGAGGCTCCACTGGCCTGCTTCTTAGGACCACTGACTTCTGATCCACAATCTGGTCAGAGATATTGGACTGGCTTAGTCCATGTCACATGCCCACATGGTGTACTGGGGGAAGGGAGATCAGAATGAAACATCTGGCCATCTTGGCTTTCACAGTGGGAGATGCCCTCTGCTTCCTTCAAGATTCTGTGTAAGAGAAAGGTCCAGACGCTGGGCATCCAAAAATCCTACAAATGTCTACGCAAGATACAAAGATGAGTACACAGTGGTTCCTGTCCTTGAGATACAGATATGTAGGGGTCAGTTATGTGGACAAATAGTTATGATAGGAAGTAATGGAGGCCACAGTGGAGGTGAGGACTAGCTCCAGGGGCTGAGCTGACAGGGAAGCATCAATATCATGCCTCTTGCCCAAGGTGGAGGAGCCCTGGTGGCGCAGTGGTTAAAGCAATCGATTGCTAACCAAAAGGTTGGTGGTTCGAAACCACCATCGGCTCTGTGGGAGAAAGATGTGGCAGTCTGCTTCCGTAGAGATTTACAGCCTTAGAAACCCTATGGGGTCGCTATGAGTCAGAATCGACCCAATGGCAGTGGGTTTGGTTTTTTGTTTGGCCAAGGTGGAGAGTCTGAGATATCCCTGTGTGTTCCAGGCCACTGGGGTGGAGTTTGAGGACGGGCGCTGTGTCACACTGGGGCTGTGGGACTTGGACACACTGTGTAGGAATTGTGTGTGGCCTTGGGGGTGATGCACCTTCTCCTGCTCAAATGAATAATGGGGCCTAAGAAGCCACTTCCTGGCCTGTGAGGCCTCCCTTTTGAGACATCTAGTCATGCCTTACAGTCATCTAGATGTATCCTTGAATTATCTCTTGCCCTCTCTGGGCCTCTGTTTTCTCCTTGGGTTCGACGACAGAAGAGGATAGGGAAATCAGAGATGGAACAATAAGGAGGAAGAGGTTGTATCCTGGCCTCTGCTCTGTGACATCAGATCCCTGTTCTGTTCTTGGTCTCACTCCAAATTCTTCTATGTTGTCTGTTCTTGTCTAGACCTGTTCCTGTCCCTGTCTGCAACCATCTCTGCCTGTTCCTGTCCCCACTTATCACCATCATGTCTTCCCTGTCTTCATCACTATCTGCCTCTATCTCAGCTTGGTCCACATCCCCAGAAGGACCCCAGCTCCAGCCTTTGAGCCCTGCTCTGTCCCTTTCCTGCTCAGCTATCTGGGCTCTCTGATAACCAGAGATATTTCTCATTCCCCCACTACACACACACACACACACACACACACACACACACACACACACACACAGAAATTCCAGTTGCCTCAGTTCACTGCAGTCCAGAAAGCAGCAAGTTGTCCTGTAGAGTTGCCACAGGTAGGTAAAGGCTGGATAGGCAGCTCCTCTTTGTTAAGACTCGCAGGGCCCCCGAGCCTGTCTACCCACCCCTCTCTTCCTTTCTATTTGTGGTAACTTCAAACGAAGCATCTTCCTGTCACCTCTCACACCCACTCGGGCCTCAGTCATAGGCAGCTGCTGCCCACCTGCCCACCCTCCTTCTTTCTCTGGCCAAAGAGGACTGCTGCAGAATCAGGTGAAGAGCCTTATATAGTCGACTCTTTTACGGTCTTGGTGTTTGTTTTGAGACTTGAGCCAGCACTGGCAGCAGTCAGGCAAGAGGGAAAGAAGAAGGGATTTTGGAGGGCTGAGACACTGGAGTGAGAGGATGCTAAGCGTGAGGGGCATTGGGGGCTAAGGAGAAAACGGTGATTGCTGAGGAGGAGGGGAAGGAGTCTTGGGATATTTGTAGATCTGAGGAAATCCCTGTGCTCTACGGCCTTAAATGAAAGATGACAGAGAAGTGACATGCTAAATGAGCAGACAGCTGAGAACTCAGGGTGGTTTCCTGGTCAGTGAGAGGGGCAGTCAGGGGCACCTGGGAAGTCTTGGCCCACTCTCCCAGGCCTTATCCCTGGTGAGAGAGCTAAACCTGAGGCAGTCTGGGTGGCAAGACACTGGGGTTCCTCTTAGTGGGGAGCCTTTGAATGGTAGAGTCATAGACTTCTTCCAGAATGGAAAGAGGTAGTTTCTCAATTTCCTGTAGCCCTGAAGAAATCTGGAATGCTCCCTCAGATCTCTGAGCTCACTTGGAAGTAACCCCCATGAGGACCTTCCTTTCTTGGTTCCTCCAGGGTTGAGGCTCAGGCCAGCGCCTCACCTCTGATTGACTAGTCTCCAGTCCATCCCCTTTCTGCACCTACCAGAAGAGCATCATTGGCTTCTAAATGTCAGCACTGAGAGTCTGCACATAAAGCAATTCAACTCTTCCATTTTGCAGATAGGGAAACTGAAGCCAGGAAGGGAAGTGACTGGTCCGAGGTCGCACAGCATCTTAGTGGGAGAGGTGGCCCTAGAACCCAGGTCTCCTATATGGAGGACCTTCACTGCTCACCTGTCACTGTCTTTCCAGCAGGTAGTGGGGGCATGAAGGGGGAACCAGCTCTAGAACCGGATTGTTGTCACAAGCCCAAGCACCTAAGGGACACAGGGAGCTCTCTGTCCCCCAGTCTGGACTTCCAGTTCTGCCAAGGCGACCAGGTAAGGAGGGGTCTCTGCCTTCTCTTTGAGGCCAGCCTGCTTGTGGTACGAGGGAGGCTAGAAGTGGGGAATGTCTGAAGGGGCATGGAGCCTCATTCTCCCCTGGTCCTGAGCACCCACTATCCCAGGCACATCATGGGGATGTGCCCTTGAGATGACAGAGACCCTCTCCGATGCCCCAGGTGCCCAGACTCTCCTCTGAGGAATGAGAAGGGGCAGGGCCACACAGAAGGCTTGGCTGGTATGACCATGGCCTTGGTGGGAGGGGGGCTCAGGACCATCCTGTGGGATTTACAGTCTTGAATGAGAATTTTCCCCAAGTTCACCTTGGCTCCATTCAAATCACTGTAGATGATCTGAGACTTAGTGGGAGCAGGGTAGTCAGGAATGATGGGGGATGGGACAGGGCTAGATGAGGGGTCCTGAAGGGAAGAGGCATGAAATTCTTGGTAGGGGTGAGAAAGTCCTTGGAGAGAGAAGTCTTTGGATTGGGGAAGGGTGATAGACATAGTGGTGGTGGTGGGGATTTAGCTTCTCCTCCCCCTTTGGAAACCAAGCCAAAGGTGTACCATCCCAGGGACCCAGAAGTTGCAGCCACCAGCCCCCAAGCCCCTTGCCCCCTGCCCCCTGCCCTCCAGGTTTCCTCAGCCTTCAGGCCACTGCCAGAACCAAATACGGTGAATACCCATGGCCCATCCTGTGCCAGCTGGCTGTGCCCCTTGCCACTGGCTCCGGCCAGGTCTGCCCTGCTGGCCTGTCCCCAGGGCCTGGACCTATACCTGTGCACCCTGCAGCCGGCACCCCTGGGCACAGCCCTGCAAAGTCTCAGAGACGACGCCTTGAGCATGAGTAAGCCCAGGGCACGGGGCTGCACCTTGGTGCAGCTGGAGGTGGGAGGCACTATTAGCTCTAGGGATGGGAGGGGGAGGGGACTCTGTCACTAGTGAGGACAGAGCCTCAGGCACACTTTATTTTCATGTTTTGGCCTGGGGTTCTGGCCTGGGGGTGCAGAGGGCTTTCGAGGTGGTGACATCTGCTCCCGAGGGGGTGGGCAGTGGCTTTCTCAGGCATGGTATAGGAGCTGGTGCAGGTATAACTGGTCATGAGGGTCGGGATGGCACTTTGTCTGCTTAGAATGTTTGAGTTAGAGGGGATCGTATTATAAGGCCACTGAACTGGGAGTCAGGGAATTGAGGTGGGATCCAGGTTCTGCCCTTTCTAGCTCTATGACCTTGGATACAACACTACACTTTTCTGGGCTTCAGTTTCTTCATCTGTAAGAGTAGTATCTCACCTAAGCCCATGTTCCAGGGTTTGTTGTATCGTGATATGCCATTTTCTCATGCAACTGTGACCTCCCAGAGGGCAGGGACTGTCCTTCGGTGTCCTTTATTTCTGGGACCCCAGCACAGAGCACAGAGCGGAACAGCTCAGTAAAGTTGGTTGCATGACTAAATGAGGATCCAGTGAGACACACTGTTTATGGATCTGCTTCTTAGTATTCTTTTATTTTTAGAATTTTACTTTATATCATTCCTGGTTTTACTCCCACCTCAGTGGCTGTCCTATCTCAGTCTCCTTGCTGACTCCTCCTCTTCTACTTACCTCCTGAATATTAGCGTGCTCCAGAACTCAGGCCAGAGCCTTCTCTTCTCTTCCCTTTTCTAGAGTAGTGCTGTTTGATAGAACTTTCTGCCATGATGGAAACATTCTATACCTGCACTATCCAGTACTGTACCTGTGGGATTTACTTCCTAGTGTGACTGAGGAAGTGATTTTTTTTTTCATGTTAACCTTTTTTCAAAAAAATTGTACTTTAGATGAAAGTTGACAGACAAAGTAGCTTCTCATTAAACAGTTGGTACACATATTGTTTTATGCCATCGGTTAACAACCCCACAACATGTCAACACTCTCCCTTCTTAACCTTGGGTTCCTATTACCAGCTTTCCTGTCCCCTCCTGCCTTCTAGTCCTTGTCCTTGGGCTGGTGTGCCCCTTTAGTCTCACTTTGTTTTATGGGGCTGTCTAATCTTTGGATGAAGGGTGAACCTCAGGAGTGACTTCAGTACTGAGCTAAAAGGGTGTCCGGGGGCCATACTCTCGGGGTTTCTCCAGTCTCCGTCAGGCCAGTAAGTCTGGTCTTTTTTTGTGAGTTAGAATGTTGTTCTACATTTTTCTCCAGCTCTGTCCAGGACCCTCTGTTGTGATCCCTGTCAGAGCAGTCGGTGGTGGTAGCCGGGACTGTCTAGTTGTACTGGACTCAGTCTGGTGGAGGCTGTGGTAGTTGTGGTCCATTAGTCCTTTGGACTAATTTTTCCCTTGTATCTTTAGTTTTCTTCCTTCTTCCTTGCTCCCGAAGGTGTAAGACCGTTGTGCTGTCTTCCCCAGTATTGTGTACTATCTTAACCTAGGAACTGAATTTTTTATTGCACTTATTTTAATTAATTTAAATCTAAACAGTCACATGTGGCTAGTGGCTACCATTCTGGACAGAGCAGATCTATGTGATCTCATCCAGACCCATGGCACCCAAATTTATGTCTTCAGCTCAAACCTCCCCCTTAAACTCCAAACAAATCTGTCCATTCTGATATCTGGACTCCAAACCAGGCCAACTGAATTAGAATCTCTGGGAATGAGGCTTGAGCCTGTATGTATTTAAGCTTTCCAATGGTTCTTACTCTCTTGATAAAGACTGATTAATGTATTTAAGAAGCTTTCAAATAAATATGTATACATTAAAGAAAAAAAATCCATCCAGCTGCCGATTTGACTTCTCCATCTGGATGTCTAATAGGCTTCTCAAATCTTTCCTTTCCCTGAAATTGCTAAGCACAACAGAAATGCTAGCAGTGCAATTACAGACCAGGAAACTGAATCCCAGAGAGGTGAAGCGTTCTTGCCCAAGCCAAGCTGGGCAGGTTTGATGGGGAGCAGAGCCTGACCCAACCTGCGGTGCCCTGACCTGTCTTCCCTTTCCTGCTCAGAGCGCCAGCCACCACAGCTGCAGGCCAGCTCCACTGATGACAAGAAACTCACAGCCAAGTACCCTCCGAGCAGGGAAAAGATGGGAAATCAGCTGGAAAGAGATGGCGAAGGGGCCTCCTGCCCATCCTCCCCGCCCTGTAACAGCTCTTCCCCAATCCCCTGGCAGAACAGAAAGAGCCCCAGCCCCTTGGCTTTCTGTCCCTGCCCCTCTCCCACCCCCACCTCCAAGGAGCTCCCATTCCACCTCCACCCCTTCTACCCTGCGTACCTACTTCTTCTGCCTCCACCTTATCTGTTCCCCTACGGGGCCCCCCCTTCTGTCCAGTACCCCCACCTCTTCATGCTGCCCCAAGGCACCTCCTGCTCCACCATGGCTGTGCCCAGCTTGCTGATGACTGCAAATGAGCCTGGGCACCACAACACCTGGGGGGAGACCCTGCTTCCCAGTCCAGGGGCCTTCGAAGCCTCTGGCCAAGCCCCGCCCTCCCAAGCCTGGAATCCAGGCCCTAGAGCTGCCCAGACCTGTTCCTTAGGGCTGCAGCAGGCTGGTGTGGTGGCTCCTGCAAAGCGGGCTCCACTGGGCTCCCGAGTGGGCACTGCAGCCCTGCCCTACCCTTTGAAGAAACAGAATGGCAAAATCCTGTATGAGTGCAACGTGTGCAGCAAGAGATTTGGGCAGCTCTCCAACCTCAAGGTATTTGTCTCCTGGGTGCGGCTGCTCCCCTCAGCACCCTTCAATGACCCCTCACCCTCCTCCCAGTCCTGTTCTTAGAATCAGGGACCTTAAAGCCATAAGGAACTCCTGGGTAGCCTTGCAGGCTATGTGACCTTGGATGGTTCATTTGGCCCCTCTGGGGCTCCAGTTTCCTCATCTGTAGAGAGGGGATGTAGGATAAGACGGCCACAAAGCGTCTTCTCCACCCCAAAAAGGCTGTCTATGAGATCATCTCATTTAAGTTAAAATGGGGAAACTGAGGATCCTAATGGGAAGGATTTGTCCAAGGTTACTTTGATATAATAGTGGGGTTAGGCCTTTACCTCAGTCTCCCAAGGTCTAGGGCAAAGCCCTTTCCTCAACAGCCATCCTTTCTGGATTCACAGCCAAGTATATTCTTTACTTTATTGAAAGTTAGATGGGGGACTGAGTAGGTTTTAGTGAGTCTAGACCACTGACCTGACAACCAACCTTTTTCAAGTGGGATCCTACAAATCAGCACCTGTGCTGTGGGCATCATCATCCGCATCACCCAGCAGGGGTCGAACATGGGCATATCTCTGTGTGTTAGCAAAGCGAAGGAGCTGTGTGCAAGTTGGTACCCACCGAAGTAGAGGAAAAATTATGGTTATTGGGAGACTTAACCCTAATGGATCCTTTTGGAGTCTTCAACTTTAATAAGCTTCAGACGACCTGGAAATGTAGTAAACATGCAGGTTCCTGAGCCCCACTCCGAGATTTTGATTAAGCAGGTCAGGGGTTGGGCCTGAGAATCTGCATTTCTAACAAGCTCCCAGGTGACGCAGATGCTGCTGACCTGTAGACCACACTTTGAGTAGCACTGCTCCAGGATACACCCAGGGTGCTTTTTACCTGGCTTTCTGACCATTGCTATTTCCTCTCCCACAGGGCTGCAGAAAGAGTAGGGTGCCCTGGTGGATGGTAGCGAGGCCCTGAGTGGAGTGATAGAGAGGAAAGGGAATAGAGAGGCTTTGATGTCCCAAAGCCGTCCTGTGGGGACTTGGGCAGAGATTCGGGGAGGATTCCGGCCCTGCTGGGGTGTTCTGGGCAGTTAGCAGCATTTCGCCTACACCTGCCTCAGGTCCACCTGCGCGTGCACAGCGGGGAGCGCCCGTTCCAGTGTGCCGCGTGCAAGAAGAGCTTCACCCAGCTTGCCCACCTGCAGAAGCACCACCTGGTGCACACCGGGGAACGGCCCCACGAGTGCCCGGTGAGACCTTACTCCCCTCCCCTGTGCTCCCACAGCTGCTGAGGAGTTCTAGGCCCCTGGAGTGAGGGCACCTGTAGCCTCCACCCCCAGTCCTCCTGCACAAGTGGAGGCAGGAAGGGGGTGGGGGTGGAGAGGTGAAAATTACCCCTCTCAGCCTGGAGGTGCTGGGATGAGATATTGGAGGTCACTCCCAGGGCCTAGAGGGGGAATAGAGATGTATGTCTGTCAGGGGAAGTTGGTGGGGGGGTGGTCCCTGGGGAGAGGATACCCATTACCTACCCCAGGGTTCTGAAAGGGTTGATGTCATAGTGTACGCAAAGTACCAAGTGGAAAGACCCTTAGATCAACGTCAGCTCCCTCCCGCTTTGAGCCTTACCACAACCCTGCGAGGTCAGAAGGGCAGGGATTCTATCCCTGTTTTACAGAGGTGGAAATGAAGGCGCTGTAGTGGTTATGAGTCTGAGCTGCAGAGTCAGGCTGCCTGGGTTCAAATCCTAGCTTGGCCTCTGACTTGCTGTGTGACTTTGGGCTGCTGGCCTCACTCCTCTGAGCCTCCGCTTTCTCGCTGGAATCAGGAGTTGTACTAGTACTTAGTCATAGGGTCCTGGGGCAGGCTACATGAGACCATAGATGTACATTGGGGTGAGCAATGCTTGGATGTGGCAACACCCAGTTAATTATGGACATAATGTTATTTACGTTCACTGATGCTGCAGCCCCACAAACTGGTCTAAGGATTCTATGTGATGATCTCATTCAGTCCACCATACTTACGAGGTTAGGTATTAGTCATTTGTTATCAGTAAGGAGAAGAAGGGTCAGAGAGGAGGTGTCACTTATACAAGGTCACACAGGGAGTCAAAGAACCAGGATACCACACTTGGTCTGCTGGACTCCAATGTGCCAGCCACTGTAGGCCTCAGGGAGAAATCAGTGGGTGAAAGCTCTTGGGCCTTCACTGACAAAGGTGGATGGGGCTGTTACCAAGATGGAGAGGGGAGCTGAGATCCTGAGCCAGATGGTAGGACAGAGATGACACCTCTGTCTGTTCCCATCAGCTGTGCTACAAGCGCTTCAGCAGCTCCAGCAACCTCAAGACTCACCTGCGCCTGCACTCGGGGGCCCGGCCCTTTCAGTGCAGCGGCTGCCCAAGTCGCTTCACCCAGCATGTTCACCTGAAGCTGCACCATCGGCTGCACACCCCACAGCCCTGCAGCCTCACTCACGCCCACCTGCCCCTGGCCTCCCTCACCTATTTGGCGGGCTGGCAAAGGCGGGCACTAGATCTTCTGGCGGTGCCGTCAGAGAGAAAGGTGGGCTGGGACATGGATAAGGACAAGGTGTCCTCGGCACCCCAGAGAAAGCAAGGACAGCCAGCCTAAACTGTGGTGCCAGGACAGCTCTGGGGAGGGGGCAGGGGCTGAGAAATTAAAGAATTTTCTCTATGATGAGTTGAGGCCTCTTGAGTTTCAACAGTGGAGGGGGAAGCCACCGTGTATTTGCCAAACCTCACACGCCACCTGGGAGCAACTCAGGGGACACAGCCAAGCAGAGCTTGTGTTGCCCATGCACAGGGTGGGTGCCAGCATCCAGCTTAGTCAAGGCTGGGTTTGGGTTCCGCTGCTTGTCTAGGGCCTGCCTGGGACCAAACTCGCCAATGGGAAGTCCAGCTCTCCAGAACTCTGCAAGCTGCAGACTGTGCTGCCAAGCACAGGGCACCGTGCCCTCTTCTGGACAGATGTTCCAGCCACCTGTCCAGATGTTTCTCTGCTGCTTCCCACCACCTCCTGGTCTCACAGCCACTGTTCCTGCTAGGCCACAAGGCCTTCTCAGCTGGTAGCCCTGCCTTGATCAGCTGGGGCGTGTGCCTCTCTCTGCACATGCCAGGATCTGAGCCCCCTGCAGGGGTGGAGAGGAAGGAGACACAAGAATGCTAATGTTCGCTCATGACGCAGAAGCATATCATCACTCTGTGTGCCGGGTCCAGTCACCACATGGGGCAAAGGGCAAGGTGGTGCAGAGCTCAGGGAAAGGACGGAGGCCCTAGAGGGACTAGACAGGGAAGACCTGGCTAAGAGACATGGGGAATTGGGATTCTCCTGATGGTCTTGCTTTCTGAAGTCTCAGAGGATCCCCTCAATGTGCAAGATGTTCTCCACTCCTCCCACCCCACTTATGAATCAGAGTAGTAGCATTAGGTGGGAAAGGGAATTGCCTGGGAGACAAGAGGCCCAGGTTACAATCCTGGCTGCTGCCTTGCTGTCTGACCCATTTTGTCTCAGGGTCTCAGTTTCTCCATCTGTAAAATGGGGGCACTGGACTAAATGCTCTCTTCCAGATCTGCTGTTCTATGAAGACTTCTCCTCTTCAGGATGTCCTCATATACTTCCAAAGGCAGCTGAATGAAGAGCACAGCTACAGGGAGGACAATCGGCCTCCCTAGTGGGGACTGGTCTCCAGGCCACAAAACTGCCAAATATGAAGAAGGTCCCACTTGGTCACTTATCCTGATTACCTTCCTGCCTATTTCCAGTCCCACAGTAGGGTTAGGCCCACCTAGTCGACAGAGACCACGCCCATTCCCGCCACTGATTTCTGGCCCCTCCTCGGAAGGAGCCCCTTCGCCAGCACCACCAGTTGTCCCAGGCTCTTCTGTCTCCGCCGCCTCACCTCCTCACGCAGGTCTTGCCGGGGACTGCTTGCACCCCGCTGGCTCCCAGCACCTGCAGAGGCCTGAACTAGCGCGGACTGGTGGGGCTCTAGCGGGCGCGGGCTCAGGCGCACATCTCGGGGCCTCCCTCTGGGGTGGAGGGCTGCCCCTCGCAGAGCGCACCCCCGGCCCTGGACACCGGCAGCAGCTGGGTCAGGCGCCCGCCCGCACGGGCCGCGGGCGGGGCAGCTGTTTGCTCAGGGGGGCGGGCGGGAGGAGGTGTTTCTCCGCCAACGCAGCGGATCCGGGTGACCCACGAGGTCCGGAGAGGTCAGATGCCCTGACGGCCCGGGCCGTGTCCTCGCCATGGCCGAAGGGCGCGGGGGCCTTGGAGCCCGCCTGGCCCACTTCCTGGCCGGGCTGGGGGGCTGGAGGGAGCACAGGGGGAAGGAGACCCCGGAGGATGCCGGAGCCCGGGATAGGTGAGGGGGGATGGAGGAGGGCCGGGTAGGGCTGCGCGCCCCTGGGCCCTAGAGGGTGTGTGTGTGAGAGTGTGTACTGAGTGTTCAAATAAGCGTGTATAGGTGTCTCAGAGCATAAACATATATATGTCCATGTATCACAATTTTGGGTGTGAATGTGAAAATAGTATTTAAAAAATTTTTTTATTGTATATATAACAACCTTTTCCAATTTAACGTTTGAAAACAAAGTCCTTGGGCTCTTTTGAAACTTTAAAACAACTTTTATAATTTCCTAAGTCTGGCAGGCGACCTGCTGACAATGATTTCCTCTCTGGAGACAATTTAAAGGCAAACACAGTAGTTCCTCCTGCCCTGGTGGACTTTGAGTCTCACATCACAGTCCTGTTTACCTCTGGTCTTCACGTCTCTCTGCTGCTGAGTATGACAGGTTCCACAAGAGGTTTTTCCCTGTCATTCCGGCACCTGGAGATAGCTCTCGATTGTAATAACAAAAAACTTCTTCAGCGCTTGCTTCTTGCACTTTACCTGGATTATCTCGTTTTATTGTCATAGCAATCCTATGAGTATCCCATTGAGCCAGATAAGGAAATGGAGATTCAGAGAGGTGAAGTCACCTACCCAAAATCACACAGCCGGGAAGTGGTGGAGCCGGGATACAAGCTTAAGTAGTCTGACCCCAGAACCCACAGTCTGACCCTAAAACCCACGTTCTGAAACTATGCCACTCCATTGCCTGGGGAGGCTGCTGGACTGCAAGCCAGGAGGCCCCGGGCGCGATCCCAGCTCGAGAAGCCACTAGCCTTGTGACCTTGAGCAAATTGCTTCACCTCTCCCAGCCCATTTACTGAGGGCTCTGATGTCTGAATGGAAGTAAAACGCTCTATGGGTGGCAGGGTCGAATGGTGGAGAGGCATAATGAAAATCCATGAGGGCCCAGTAGTTCACAGGCCCTGCATCTGCAGACAGCATGGGTGTGCGCACAGGCAAAGGGATGTTTATGTGTCTACATAGTTACTGGGCAATTTGTTCTGATCTTATTATGACCCAGCTGTCTTCAGCCCGCCTGGGAGGGGGTGGGGGCATGGTGCGAGCAGAGTGAGGGGAGGAGTTTGCACTGTCCTCTCACCCCAGGGAGGGAGGGGAGGGGAGGGAAGGGCCCTAGCCACCCTATGCCTGGGTGCCTGGGGGTACCCACACCCTGCCACAGCCCTGGCCCTGCCCTCCCCCGCTTGGCAGACACACCCTCCCTCTTTACCCTGCCTGGCAGAAACCTGCCCTATAGGCCCAGATGGCACTGCCCCTCCCTCTTGGGAGGAGGTGGGGTTGGGTGCAGGTGAGTCCGGTGGGGAGGGCAGAGGAGGGGCCGCACAGGCTCCCGGGCCAGCAGGATGACACGTGCCATGCGTGTCTCACAAGCCATGGGAATGGGACCCTGGCACTGAGGCATAGGCCTCCAGTCCCCGCTGATTGCTTGGAATGAGGGGCAGAGTACACAGGGGAGGGCTGCACTTCATCTCTCTGGGCCTCAGTTTCCTTATCTGAAAAATGGGTACACTAACATCCACCTTCTAGGATTCTTGTGAGGCTTAAAGGAGATCATGGAAGCACAAGGCCTAGTGCTAAGCCTGACACACACAGGAGGGCCGCAGCAGGTGCCGAGTTTCGGAATTACTGGGGCCCTGTCTCTTCTCCGTGTTTCTCTGATACAGGCCCAGTCCCCATTTTGGTTCCAAAACCATCCCTGTCTCTTACTCTGCCTCTGGAGGTGGAGTGGACAGCTGGGGGAGGGGGCAGAGAGGAGGCTACCACATAAACCTTCTCCCAAAGGTTTCGGGAGCTCACCCTGCTGGGCTGTGGGTCGCTGGAGCCAGTCTGGGGTGGGGGAGTGGGGACAGGAGGAGGCTACTTCACCCCTTTCCCCTTTGCTTCCTTCTCAGGCCCTGGGGAGGCCAGAGCTGCCCTGACTTGGCCCAGGGCAGCACCAGCAATCTCAGCCTCAAGGTAGGAGAGAAGCCAGAAGGGTGGGGGGAGGGAAGGGGGCAGAAACTCAGAGAGGGGCTGTGCAGGCCGGAGAACCCTGGCTTACAGGTCAGGCAACTGGATTTCTAGTCCTCTCTCTGCCACCGATTCTGTGTGGCCCTGGGCAGATCGTCCCCCCTTGCAACTTCAGTCTCTGTTTGCAAAATGGGGACAATGGTGCCTCTCTCTCAGGGCTGCTGTGAGGAATAAGGTAATGGATGTAAAACACCCAGCATGGGGCCTGGGTACTCAGGAAACATGAGCTTACTAATAATGGGACCCTCTGGGGAGGAGGTAGGGGCTGTGCCTGTTCCCAAGGCCCCCTTCTCTATACCCACTCCTTTAACTTTGGCCCCTTCTTTCCCCTACTTCCTGGCATGGCCCCTCAGGGATGACCCTGAGTGAGTGGCTTCAACTTCTGGCGTTTCCCCATCTGCACTTCAGACCTGAGCCATGGATTGGATGGTGACAAGGTGTCCTTCCCCTGGAGGGCTGGGGGGCAGCTTCCCCTGGTGATGGCTCAGGCAGCTGTGTGTCTTTGTCAGCAGTCCCAGGAGGCGGGTACTGGTATTATCACTTCCATTTACATATGGGGAAACTAAGACAGGAAAGATCTTAAGCCCAGGCTGCCTCGTCCAAACCAAAACCAAACCTGTTGCCACTGAGTCGATTCTGACTCATGGTGACCCCCTGTGCTACAGAGTAGAACTGTGCTCCATAGGGTTTTCTAGACTGCAATCCTTACGGGAAGCAGATCACAAGGCTTTTCTTCCGTGGCACTGTTGGAGGGGTTCGAACTGCCAACCTCTAGGTTAGCAGTTGGGAGCAAACCGTTTGCACCCTCTGGGGACCTTGCCTTGCTCCAGGCCTCCATAGTTAATGAATCAACTCTCCTGTCTCTTGAGGTATTCAGCTCTTGGAGAGCAAGAGGCTGCGGGGTTCTATTTCACGGATGAGTAAATCAAGGCATTTGGGATCAAGGGTCCTTGCTAGGAAGAATTTTGACCCGAGATTTGGCTCCTCTGTTGCCAAGGACACAACTCATCCTTGAGAACAGGTTGGGGTTAGTGTCCATATGGGTCTGGGACCCCGAGCCCACTCCCCCACTCCCACAGCCAGACTGGGCCCCAGGCGACGGGAACAGACAGAGGTCAGGTGTTGCCCCACTTTCAGGGAGACCCTTTTGCCTGGCACCCTCATGCCCCAGGTAAGTCTCTGTGCCCAAGTACCTCCTCCCAGGTGTGTACTGTGGGACTCTTGGGTCAGGAGGGGTGCCCAAGAGGTGGCTGCAGGCTCTCTGGAAGGCCGACGTGTGCAGAGGCCATGCGTGCTTTCAGCACGCATGTCCACACAGCCTGTACTCCCCATTGCAGCTGCTCCCAAAGGGCTGGAGGCCTCTGGGCGCTTGGGAAGGCAGCAGTCGGCCTGAGAGGAAGCCAAGGTCACCACCCTTTGGGAGGTGTGGGCAGGCTGAGTGGTACCTGAGAGTTGGGAACCCTCCCTGCCTTGCTGTATGACCTTAGTCATGTCACAGTTCTCTGAGTTAGATGTGGAGGCCTTCATTCCTCATATGTAGAATGGAAGGTGATGAATTAAATGCTGAAGGGCCTTTGTCCAGCTCCAGTGGCACTGGAAACCTTTCCCTAGGGCAGCTCTGCTTGGTGCCAGATCCCTGCTCAACTTCCCCTGTGTCAGGTGGGCAGCCAGGGTGTTCAGGGGTGCCTGGAGGGCAAGGGGGAGTTGTTGTCACCATGCCCTGCCCCTCTTGATGCCCATCTCTGCTTTCCCCAGGCCCAGACCCAGAGCCGCTCAGAATGGGACCTTTGGGCAGGGAGCCGTGGGTCCTGGCTTTGGAAGCAACGACGCAGCTCAGGGGGACCTGTTCAGCCCCTGGGGCGCCTACAGAGGCCAGCTGTGGGCAGCGCCGCCGATCTGGCCAGCTCTGCCTCTATGGGGCCTGAAAGCCTGGCATTAGCAGTGGTCTCAGCAGAGCCTACCTGTGCCGGGAGCCCCTCATGCCCAGTGCCAGTTCCTGGACATTTGGAACAGAGACCTGCAGGCTGTGCTTGCCCACAGCCCCCATACACAGCCCCAGAGGTCTCTCTGAGGCCTGAGTTACCTGGTAACCTGGAAGAAGTGCTCCTGCTGCCCTACCCAGCATCCTTCCCCACGGCAGAGGGGGCAAAGGGCGAGCCTGCTACCCCAGGGCCGGCCCTGCCAGAGCCAGCCCAAACCCTCCAAGCGCGTCCCTCTACCAGGAGGACCCGCTACCACATCACCATCACCCTGCAGGGGTGTGGGCAGGCACCTGGGGAGGAGAGGGAGGAGCCTGAACTGGCCCAACCAGATCCCCACCCCTGTGGCCCTGAGGAACCCAGGGGCTGGCAGGAGCCTCCCCAGGGGCCCCGCCCCATCACAGGGTGCCCGACCGACCCGCCCCAGGAGCCCCAGCTGAGAGCCCGACTGCATCAGGAGAGCACAGCCCAGCGGCAGGAGCTCCAGACTAGGTGGACATCTGGGTCCCCACACAGACGGTGAGCAGAGGTCGGTCCCCATGTGGGACGGTGGGGTGAGAGGGGAGAGGGGCCTGGCTGCCCCCTCCTAGGTCTCTCTGCCTCGTTCCTGGGCTTCTTCAACTCGAGGCCCATTCATTCATTCAATTCCCTGAGCCAGAGCTGACTCGGGCTGACTTCCCCACTCCAACTCTGCCCTCCTCCCCTACCTCTACCCTCAGGCTACTGCTGCTCTCCTCCCTTGCCCACCTGACCAGGAGGAAACCCTGTCCCAGAGAGGATGGGACCACCTTCTCAACAACACCTGCCACTCTCGGTTCTGTCCTGGAGGCCATAGACTTAGCCTGGAAAGGGGCACCCAGCCAAGGTGCTGGGTGTCCTGGGGCAAGTGGCTTAACCTCTCTGGGCCTTGAAGTGTTGAATGGATTTGGTAGCTGGAGCTGAGGAAGGAGGAGGTAGTTACAGGAACATGCTTTGAACTCCAGAGAGTTGGGCTGCCGAAACAGCGGGGATGCTTATTAATAACGCCTCAGTCGCAGCAGTAATTACCCTACCTGGCTCTGTGCTGGCGGCCACAGGAACAGGCGAGACTCCCAAGCCTTGGTTTTTATTTGTGTTGAAATGACTCTCCTAAATCTGCCTGGTAGGCTCAGAGGTGGAAGGGTGGGTTCCCCAAAACTTACTGGGGAGGGGATGAATATGGGACCCCCACCCCCCCCTCCAGATGACCAGGAAGGGGCACTGGGCCTCAGGCAGGGCTTTGAAAAGTTCCTAATGATGATAGTGGTGGCTGCCATTTACAGTTTTTTTCCAAGCATAATTTTATTTAATCCTCACAACAGCTCCATGAAATAGGGACTAATACTGCTCCCTCCCCTGCCACCAATTACAACAGGGAAACGAAGGCTCAGAAAGATTCATTCACTTGGCCAAATTCAGACAACTAGAAAGGAAGGAGCCAGAATTTGAACCTAGGTTTCTCTAACACAAATGCCTGTGCTTTAACCATCACTCTATCCTGCCTCTCAAAGAGGCCTCTTTGTGCAGAAAGCAGAGGCCTGAGTATGGTTGATTTGCAGGCTCTAGGGTTCTCTGTAATCCTGTGGAGGTGGGATTTGGCAGCCACTGTAACTAGCAGAGGCAGAATCAGGGACGCCCAGGTTTTCTGGGCAGGCGTCAGTAGGCCTGGTCCTAGGCCTGTCCTGAGACCTGCTTGGGTGCCCCAGCCTGGGGAGGAGAGAAGGGCTGCAGAGAGAGGGAAGGTGGGTGCAAGAGGCCCGAGTAGGGGGGAAAGGAAGAAGTGGGAAGTTCAGCCGGGGGGATGCGGGGCTCTCCCTGCCACTCCCTGGCTATTTTGGGCCCAGGTGAATAATGACAGACTCAGGTGGGAGGCTGGGGCTCACTTAGAGAGTGAAGAAGATGACCACCCAGACACCATCCCGTATGTCCCCTTATGGGGAGGATTCTTTGAGCCAGGAGTAGGCAAATATGTGTGTTGGTGTGTGTGTGCAGGACACAGTTGGGGCTGCAAGTGGGGGTGTGTAAGATATATGTGCACCCAAGTGTGTGTCTGTGTTCAAGTATAGGTGAGTTTCAAGAGGAGGAGAGCTCATGAGTGTAAATTAGCTGTGTACTGTGAATGTGTGCACGGGTGTGTCACTGTGTCTGTGTGTTCTGTGTATATGTATGTGATTTGTGTGTGTGTTGTGTCTCTGAGTGTGTTTATAACTGTGACTGTGTCTGAGTCTCAGTGTGTGCCTGTGTGTTTGTGTGTATCCTTGACTATGCATGTCTATGTAAGTGTCTGTGTGTGTTTTTGTGCCTGTGTGATTCAGTGGGTCTGTGTGAGCCCGTGTGACGCAGCATGTGCTTGCCGATGTGTGGGCCTGTGGACTGGTTTGGCCTAGTTTGGGGGTGACTCACAGGTAAGTGGGGAGAATCCAAGACTTGCTGGGTTAGACAAAGCTCTTTCCCACACTCCCTCCCCCCACCCCAGCCTCTCCCTTCCCAGCCCCACACATCTTGTTTGGAGATCACAGGTCACCATGCCAACAAATCCACTTCTGGTCTGGGGCCCTGGAGATGAGAGGGCTCCTGGGAATGGGCACTTTGACTGGCCCAGGAAGGGTATCCTGGACCATTAAGGTGTGTTTTCAAAGCAATGATAAAGGGTTGGGGGCGAGGGGAGCTATAGGCGAACAGATTTCAGCACAGTTTGAAGAACATAGCAGTCATGACTGTCCAGGGATGGGACTGGTGAACTGTCAAGTGGTAACCTCCTTGTCCCTAGGGGTATACAAGCAGAAGCAAATAACCCATGCTTGCAGAATGAGTAACTATTAGGGGTGTTGTCCAGGAGTTGGGTTGGGTTGAGAAAGGCATTGAATTTTGTTGGTCAGGAGGTCATTAACAAGATCTGATCTGATTACCGACAGCTTCTTTTGAAGCTGCTCTCCTCGTATTCTGCCAAAGCCCATGGGGCCTTCGGAATGTGGTTCCTGTTTTTTTATGTCTAATTTGTTGACCCCTGGACTCCTAGGATACCACCTTCATGAGGAAGTCCGCTTTGGATGAGCTTAACCCCCACCTAACACATCACCTGGCACAATTAATATTGAATGAATGAGTGAATGAATGGATGAATGAGTTAGAACCCAGGCTCTGACACTTATTATCAGTGCTACCAGGGACAAGTAATCTTAGTGAATGGTAGTTGTTATTATTCAGAAATGGGGAGGAGACTCAGTGAGGGGGACAAGGACTCATGGGGGGGCTCAGTGAGGGAGTGAAGCTCCATGTGGGGGAGTCCTAGTGAGGAGGATAGGGGTTCCATGAGCAGAAAGGGGGCTCAGTAGCGAGGACTGAGTGAAGGGCTGAGACCCAGGGCCTCAGGTGTCTGGTGTGTCCTGCTCTCAGGAAGCCAGGGGAATGGATGGGGATCCATTGCAGCCCATGCCCCCAAACTCCCTAAATGTCCAGACCAGGTCAGGCACTGTCATAGCCACCAGTGGTCCTGGAGTCAGGTTAGGCTTCAGCAGCTTCCCTGGACCTCAGCCCCTTTCATCTCTGCCCCTCATAAAACCTGAGTCACTGCTGGGGACACAGGGCAGGGTCAAAGTTCTAGGTTCCACCACCTTCTCAGGAGGGAGGATGGTGGAAGTGGGGGAAGGGGTCTCCTTATCATGGAAGCTGGGGGCAGTGGGTCCATTTCTGGTCCAGGGTGTGGTCTCTGGGGGCTACCTTGTAGAGAGGAGGTACAGATCTGAAGACAGGTTGGTCCTGAGGCTGGAGATGAACAGGCAGACCTCTCTGGGGTCCTTGGGGTCTGAGAATATGGTCCTCCTGGTCAGTGCAGCTGGAAGGGGCTCCTAGAGTCAGGGAGTGGGAGACTGGCCCCTCCAGGAGAACTGTGGCTCCCTTTAAAAACAAACCCCAAAACCAAAGAGTCTCAGTTTACCAGATAAATACATTAAGGAATTTGGTATAGTGGTTAAGCACATGGACTTCAGGGCCAGGATTCAAGTCCTCACTCTGCTGCTGTTTGACTCTGGGCAAGTTACTTAATTTCTCTGAGCCTTTTTTCCCTCATCTGTAAAATGGGATTGTTTACGATTTATTAATAATTTATTCTTTATGAGGTATCAAACTCATGGGGTTCTTCAAGGATTCAATAGGACAATAATTGTAACGCTCTTGGCAAGATGTTTTGATAGAGTAAGCCCTCAATACACAGTTGTTGTCGTTATTATTACTATTAACACAGACAGCCTCATATTCCTTTCTGCTCTCTTCCTTCTCTCTGCTTCCAGGCTTAGTCCTTAGTTCCACCCTTTGAAGAACCCTGGCCTAGGGGATCGCCTAAAAGTGGGAATAGGGTTGAATGAGGGGCCCTGATGAATTAAGTCAGAGTTGGGAGTATCATGCCCATCTTACAGATGAGAAAACAAAGGCCCAAAAGGTCAAGTGACTTGCTCAAGGTCACCCAGCCTGACCTCAGCAGGAGTGGTTATTTTGTATTGTGGGGAGCCACCCTCACTATCCCCTGACACTCATCTGTCTTCTTCCTGGCACCACCTGCAGGGAGCTGGACCACAGGAAGACAAGGACCCCTCAGGACAGGTTGCCGGGGCCCAACATGGAGAAGGCAGGTGGGCCCCCGGCCCGGGCCAAGGCCCGAGTGATGAGTGCCACGCTGATGTGGCGGCAGCGGCCTCCTGCTCAGAAGGAGATCAGACACCATTTTCATAAGGTGTCTCTGGTGTCAGGGACCCAGATGGAAGCCCCCCGGGAGGAGATGTTCGAGTACAGCCACTGTCAAGAGGAAGTCAATGGCTTTGCTACACAGGAAGAAAAGACTGTGAATTACCAGGGACCCCAGGATGGGGCTGGCTCAAAGAGCTTTCAGAGCCATGGGCCCATCTTTTCCAAGAAGTACACACCAACCCCCAAGAAGAAGAGGCCAGTGGGGAGGCTGAAGGAGGCTGTGGACCAGGGTGATGGCGGCCCCCAGCCCCCCAGGACTGAGCCCCCAGGCCCAGGAGCCCCGGCTAGGAATGAGTTCTTGGTGCCCCTGCCTGTGCCCCGTGAGCTGAGCCCTCACCCAGGTATGGGTCTCACCAGCGAGGGCCCCCGGATCCGTGAGAAGCGGCGGGTGACATGCACTGTGCGGACTACCACAGTGGTGGAAGGGCAGGTGGACCAACGGGTGAGCAGCTCTGTGACCGTGAGGCCGGTGCTACCGGGCAAGGCCCTGCCCAGAGGTCGCAGTGCTGCCCGCACGGTCCGGGCAGTGGTGGTGAGCCCCCGGGCTGAGGGCTCACCCAACCACAGCCAGGCCCTGGAGCTGCTAACGAGCCTTGTGCCTCCTGAGCGCAGCCCACCTGCCATTCAGCTTCCCAGGCCCACAGTCATCGTGCCAAGGAACCCAGGTCTGGACAGCACAACAGGGGCAGTCCTGGGGCAGCCACCTGGGACTGGGGCAACAGAGCCAAAGGATCAATCTGCTCTGGCCCCTGCAGGTATCCTAGCCAGCACTCACCCACCTCAATACCAGCATGTCCCTGCAGCCTACCCAGACCAAGACCAGGGCAGAGCTTCAGAGGCCAGGACCCATGAGGCCCCCAGGGTGCAGAGAGCCTCCAGTCCCACTCAACTCTCTCTCCAGACTTCTCAGGACCAAGTACCAGGATCCGCCTCTCCCAGACTTCAGACCCATACCCCCTCCCTGGGCCTAGTCCATCCCCCAGAGCAGCCTGTGATGCCCACTGACCCCAGGACTCAGCACACTCTCGGGCCCAGGGTGCCCCATGACCTGCCCTCTGTAAAAAAGAAAGGACTCACGGATCCCCCGGCTGCCACCACCCTGCCCATGGTGAGGAATGAGGTCACCATGGCCCCTGGACAACTTGCTCCATCCTCTGCAAAAAGGAAGTCTGCCCCCAGCGCAGAAGGTATGTCTGCTCCGTCCTCCCCAAGCAATAAGGTTGTTCAGGACTCTGAAGGTATTTCTTCCTTCTCCCTTACCCAGAAAGAGGTTGTACAGGGTCCAGGTGCTCCTGCTGACCCATCCCTCATCCAGAAAGAAGTACTACAAGGCCCTGGTACGCCTGCTGCCTCACCCCTCAAACCAACCAAGGTTGTCCAGGGCCCAGAGGGCAGCCCCAGCTCATCCTCCACCCAAAAAGAGGTTGCCCAGGGTGTTAAAGGCAGCCTGGCCCCTTCCCCCACCAAGGAAGAGGTTGACCAAGGCCCAATTACTCCTGTTACTCCATCTCCCAAACAGGAAAATGTTGTGCAGAGCTCTGAAGGCATTCCCATCTTGTCTCCCACCCAAAAAGAGGTTGTCCAGGACTCTGGTGCTTCTGCTGCCCCATTTTCTACCCAGAAAGTAGTTGTCCAGGGCCCTGCTGTCCTTCCTGCCCCATCTTCCTCAGTAGACAAGGTGTCCCCCAGCCTAGGAGGCCCCCTCGCACCCATGCCATTGGGAGCAGAGGCCAGCCTGAAGTCCCAGCTTGTCCTTGACTCCACTGAGGACAAGATGCTCCCAGAACCATTGAGAGAGGAGGATGAGGTGGCCCTGGCTGAGGACCTGGAGATTTTCCTGGATACCCTGCGGAGCATGGAGCCCCCCGAGATCCTCCGCACTCACTGGCTGCCACGAGCCCCCCGCTCCTCCTACCTGGCTATGTACGCCACGCTGCCCACCATTCAGGAGGACCAGCCTGGGCCATGGGTGCTGGGACCCAGCCCCCAGGAGGTGCCAGCACTGGAGGAAAAGGAGGAGGAAGAGGAGGAGGAGGAACCAGAGAACCCCTACCTGAGCGACGATGAGAAGCTCCAGCGCAGGCAGGAGAAAGCTGGGGCCAGCCCCTCCTGGGAACCCTGCACTGCCAAGCCTCCCCAGGACTTCCTCTCCCCTCTGGAGATGATGAAGAAGCATGTAACAGATGCCAAGGGCTCCCACCCAGAGCTGGAGCCTGAGCGGCAGGCTGGCAGCAGGCCTACTTCCCGTCTTGGAGGCAGCCTTCTCTTTGGTAGTCTGGTGCCTGCCACCAAGGAGGCCCCCACCCTGGAGCCACTGGGTGCAAAACTATCTGCTCTGCCGCCCCATGGGGCACCGGGGCTCAAGAAGGTGCCGGGACAGTTGCCCCTGCTCTGCAGTGAAAGGCCAGCGCCAGAGAAGCCTGCCCAAGCCCAGTCCCCGGAGGGGTGGGTGAGTGAGGCCTGGGTGGCAAGGGAGGGGCCTGACCTCACCTGTGTCAGGGCTTTGGGTGGCATGAGGAGCATTATACTGGGAGTCAGAGTCTCGGGAGGCAGGAGGTTCAGGTCTGAGCTCTAGATCAGTGGGACCTTGTGCTAGCCACTTCTCTCTGGGCCGCAGTCTCCCCATCCGTACTACAGGAGGTTTGCGCTGTGGATTCCCAACAGCTTGGTGGCTCCAAAGCTGGGGAAGGGGAGTGATGGGCACCCAACCCCGGGACAGGGTTGATGAGACCCCTGGGGATTGGGAACAAGTGTGGCATACTCTGTGGGCCAACTTCTTGGGGATACAGGAGAATAGGGAGGATGTAGATCCCCGGAATGGCAGGTTGTGGGGAGGCAACCCCCATAAGACTTCTTATCATTCCCTTCTCTCCCAGAGTCCAGCATTGAAGACCCAGGGCAAGCTGAATACCAGGCCTGGAAAGGTAGGGGTATGGGAGCAGTGGGGGAGGGGCAGCAGAAGCCTGGGGACAGGGCCTGAGGATCCCCTCTGTGCCTTCTCTAGATGATTCTCTTCTCGGAGCCCAGCTGCCAGGGCAGCAGCAGGGAGGTCTGGGAAGACATTGCCGATGCCTCAGGCTGGGCCCTTGTGGCCTCCATAAGGGTGGTGCGAGGCTGGTGAGTGGGGAGTGCCCAGTGGAGGTCCTGGTTGTAAACCTGGGGAGTGAGGGACAGTGAGAAGTGTCTGGGCCAACCTAGCAGAAACCCGATTAGCTGCCTTGTGGGTACATTCCCCCTGCCACCCAGTGACCCTGGGGTCTCTGTGCCCACAGCTGGGTACTATATGAAGAGCCAGAGTTCCGGGGCCGGAAGCTGGTCCTGCCCGAAGGAGATGTGGAACTCCGAGCCCCAGGGACAGAATGGAGTCCCAAAGGCATTGGCTCTCTGAGGAGGGTCGTCCAGGTGAGTGGGCTAAGAATGGGGATAGGAGACCATATGTTGCTGTCTGCCATGGGCCCTGCCCTCTGGAATCCTATTCTGAGAGGGAAACGTGCCAGTCAGAGGGAGGAGACACTCCAGTCCGAGGAGGGAGACAGCCTTGGTTGCCTAGAACTGGAATCTGGCGTTTAATTATGGACGGACCTATAGATTCCTGATCTTGGAGCCGAGTGGGGAAGAAAGGGATTCTGGGGAGTGTGCAGAGGCTGGCTTGAAGAGGGAGGGGCCGGGCAGAGGCTAAGCCCCAGCTTGGGAAAGCAGCCTGGGGAAGTGCTGGCTAGTGCTAGAGAAGGACTAGGTGAGAGATGACTAGAGATGATGAGTCTTAACTAGGGCAGTGGCCCAGCCAGGCAAAGTTTTCAAAGCTTCCGAAACACACAGATGTTTATGGATAATTTATTGTGAGCTTCTCCATGGGAGTCACCTGCCACCCAGGGCCCAGGCTCTCAGGCCCACAGTCAGACCCGAGGATGCCACGGGGCATTTGTTCATTCATTTGTTCACAGATGCTCACTGATGTCTGCTGTGTGCCAGGCACTGTGCCCGGCGATGGGTGGGCAGGGGAAAACTGCTCTCTGCCCTGCAGGCCTCGTGGTTAAGCCAGGATATGAGGTTGGGTTTGAGGCAGGAAGCCGTATAACCAGATTGGGGATTTAGAAACATTTCTCTGGCTGGCAGGTGGAGGCCTGGAAACCAGGAAGTGCTATGATTTCCAGTGCAGGAGGGACTGCTGAATTTTGAGGAAGGGGGGTGTGGTTTGAAAAGGCATAGTTAACACTGATAATTTCATATTTGTAAAGTGAGAAAAAAAACCCAAAAACTATTGTTTTCCCACACAAATTTGTAAACTACAGAAATTAAGGTTGACAAAAAAACCATCTTGGCACTAGAGAGACCCAGAAGAGAGAGCTGGGGCCTATCAGACATTTTGGTTTTTTTAAGTGAAAGAGTAAGTTGCCCAAGTCCAGCGCTATTATAATCCTCCTGGTGAGAGATGACAAGATATGATTCGTCTTAACTAGGGCAGTGGTCCAGCCAGGCAAAGAGGGGACAAGAGTTTTCAAAGCTTCTCAGAAACACACAGATGTTTGTGGATAATTTATTGTGAGCCTCTCACAATAAATTCATCTTTGTGTGGCAGGTAACAAGGTACAAGAGAGAAAACAAGGGCTTTGAAGTCAGATGGACCTGGATTCATTTGATTTCTTCAGTATTAATTGGGCGCCTACTGTGTGCCAGGCATGTGGGAGGTGCTGGGTGGTTTAATAGTGTACAAAAACTACAGTGGTCTATTCTTAACTTTGCTACTTACAAGCTGTGTGACTTTGGGAAGGTTGCTTAACTTCCCTGACCTTTACCTTCCTCATCTGTGAGTGCAGTAATAACACTCGTTGGCAGGAATAAATGACCTGGGGAAGTGCCTTGCACTCAGTAGATGTTTCATAAGCATATAATGAATGAATGAGTGAAAAACGGTCCTAATGAGGAAGAAACACCAAGAATGCAGAGGGCCTCCTGCTCCCTGGGATGAGATGGGGGCAGAAGCCAGTCTGGGCCGAGGCAGGAGTTGTGCTTAAAGGAAGGGTCAAAGACCTCAGTAGCCATCAGTCTTGCCTGTCCCTCTACCAGCTTGAAAGGCAGACTACTCAGAGGCAGGGGGATGGGCATGGCACCTCAGTGGTTCCTGCTGGGCCTGACAGGGATTTGCTGTCAGGCTCATCTGGCAGACCTTGCTGAGAACACCCAGGTACCTCCCTACATCTGGGAGAAATGGCCACAAAGGTTTCCAGAAGCCCCCTGGGGCCCTGGCTGGGTACACTTGGGGAAGCAGTTGGGGGGCAGGGGTGGTTTCCAAGGGGATTGTTTGACACTTCAATTTCTACCCTTTTCCTTCTGCAGGACTACAGCACCCCGGAGATCAGCCTGTTCTCTGAGGAGGACCTCAAAGGGGAGCAGGTGAAGCTAACCCAGGCCTTAGAGAACTCCCAGGACTTAGGGAAGCCCCTGCAGGTGGCATCTATCACTGTCTCTACAGGACTGTGAGTCTGGGCTGTTCTGGAATCTCTAAATTTAATATTTACTATGGTGGGTGCTGGGGACACAGAGGTGACAGGACACAGTTCCTGCCTTCAAGGAGTGCTTAGTCTACTTGTGGGAACAGGCAAGTAAACAGACAGTGGCAATCCAGAGCATCAGGCTGATGGTGGTAGGAAGCATAGGGCTGCAGAAGCACAGAAAAGCACCAAACCAGCCTGGATGGTGGTCATGGTCACAGAAGCCTTCCTGGAGGAGGGGGCACCTCAGCTGGGATGAGCCAGAGTTGGCACAAAGAAGAATCTAAGTTCCATGAAGGCAGAAATTTTGTCTGTTTTGTTCACTACTGTATCCCTGACACCTAAAGCAGGGTCTGGCACAGGGTAGTTGCCCCAAAGTATTTGTTAATTGAATGAATGGGGAAAGAGTGTATCTAGCAGGGGGAATAGCTCATGCAAAGGCCCAGAGGTGAGAGATCCAGGCTTTGAAAGTTCAGTGTGGCCAGTGTAAGGGGCAAGTGGTGAGATGTGAGGCCTGGAAAAAGGCAGGGGTCAGATCACACAGGCATCTTTGTGCTACTGGGCTTTATTGTGAGGGTAATGGGGAACTACTGTTTTGTTTTTTTTTCAACTGGGTTTTCTAAAGCAGGTATGTGTGCTAGAAAGAACTCGGCCACTGCTGTGCGAAATTCAGGCGGGAGGGGGAGGAGGCCAGGCCGGGGAAGCCAATAAGGTGGCTATTGCAAGAGATTATGGGGCTTTGAAATGTCCTCTAGATTTCCCTTGATGGGGGTCCCCCTGAGACCTGCTCCTCAGTCTTCCCTCCCATCCACCAATCTGTGTCCCTTGGGACCTAGGGTGCAGCAGCTTCTTTGCTGTCCCCCAGGTGGCTGCTGTACCCCAAACCCTTCTTTGAGGACACGCCCTGCATCCTGGAGCCTGGAGAGTACCCCACCTTGGAGGCCTGTGGCACATCCGACCCCAGTGTTGGTTCCCTGAAGCCTGTGACATTGGTAAGGGGCAGGACACACCCCCGGTCTGGTGAAGTCTGTGGGAAGAGGCAGGGCCTGGGGGCTCCCACTGAGCACGTGGATCAGAGGAGACGGGATTAGACCAAGGGGCAGGGAAAAAGGGAGGACATGAGTCACCATTTTCAGGGGTCTCAGGATCAAGAAAATCCTGGGTCCCCAGCCCATCTGTCTTCCCCAACTCTGGGCTGGTATCTCAGCTCTGTCTCCTCTGCAGGGCTGTCCCAGCGTGGAGAGACCAGGGGAGCCCAAGGTAAGAGCCTCAGGGTCAAAGAGGGCCTCAGGGAGGTTGTGGCTGTGTGACCTAGACTGGAAGACAGGAGAGAGGGCGCTGGGGGTCAGAAGCTGGGTCTGGGAGGATGGAGCCTGACGAACTCACTGGGAACTGGCTTTTGCTGTGTCAGGACCAGGTCAGAGATCAGAGTGGACAGGAGATAGGTAAAGTCCTGGGGCTCAGTGAGGGGTGAGGGCTCTGGGCTGATACTGGGCAGAGCCACTCCTGGGCTGGCTGGTGTTTGGGCCCAGACTGCTCCCCACCAACCTGACCCCTCCACTCTCATGCCCGCAGGCTGTGGTGTTTGAGGCTCCAGGTTTTCAAGGCCAGAGCTGGGAAGTGAGCCGAGACATCTACAATCTGAAACAGCCAGAGGACAGCCAGAGCCCCAACCTGGCCTCTGTGGGGTCCCTGAGGGTCCTTGGGGGCTGGTGAGGATTCAGCACCCTTCCTTCCACCTCATCCCCGCCACCGGCCTCTACCGTTGGGGCAGGGAGTGACCTGGGCACCTGGGAGTGGGGGCAGCTGTCTTATCCATTCATGGGCTTCCTGCGACTGTTTGTCCATCTTCTTCCTTCCCAGCTGGGTGGGCTATGAGAAGGAGGGCTTCCGGGGCCACCAGTACCTGCTGGAAGAGGGGGAATACGCCGACTGGTCACACTGGGGAGGGTACGACAAGGTGCTGACCTCCCTGCGGGTCATCCGCACGGTAAGCGAGGGCATTTGGGCCATCCCTCTTACCTCTGCCTACAGCCAGGCTTCCCTCTAGTACAATTTACAAGGGGTGAACTTGTACCCCTCTCCCTGTTCTCCAGAGCACCTGGAAGTGTTCCCGGAGGTCTAGCCTCTCTCCCTCCTGCTACTCTTCCCCAGGCTGCACTGATGCCTCATCCCGAATTTCCTGGGTGGGCTGCGTCCCTGGGGTCTGGGCACTCCCAGAGGTTTCTGTTCTTGGACGGAACGGGCCGGCTTCTACTGAAGCTTGACTGTCCCCGGGGCCCAGGATTTCGCGGACCCGGCCGTGGTGCTGTTTGACAGCATGGATTTCAAGGGGCCCAGCGTCGAGGTGACCGAGGCGTTGCCCGACGTGGAGCAGGCGGGACACCAGCCGTGTACGAAGGCCATCCACGTGCTCAGCGGCGTGTGAGTGAGAGCGGCTTCCTCGGGCTGGGCGGGGCGGGGGCGGTACCAGGGAGGTGCCGGCTCCGCCCCCGCCGACCTGCGCCCCGCCCCTCCTGCAGGTGGGTGGCCTATCAGGAGGTAGGCTTCTCCGGGGAGCAGTACGTGCTGGAGAAGGGCGTGTACCGCAACTGCGAGGACTGGGGCGCGAGCAACAGCGCCCTCGTCTCGCTGCAGCCGGTCCTGCAGGTGCGTGCGGCAGCGGCGGGCTGGTCCTCTGCGAGGGGCGGAGCTTGGAGTCAGGGACGCGCTCTCCGCTGAGGGAATGGAGACTGGAAAGACAGGGCGGGGATCTCGGGAGGGGACGGGGCCTCTGGAAGGAGGCGGGGCTGATGCCGGCTAGGGAGAAGCAGAGCCGCTGAAGGGTCTGAAACATGCAAACCAGAGGTGCTGAGGCTAAGGGCTTGGTACCCTTCTTAAATCTCGAAATTTTGGTCCCTCCCTTCAGGTCGGGGAGCACAATCTGCACTTTGCCTCAAAGGTAAGGAGGAGACTCCGTAGGGAACTGCTAGGAGCGTAGGTCTCCTCTCCCCTCATTTCAGACGTCTCCCCCTCTTCACCATCCTCTCCCCTACCGTTTCGCGCTCCTTCGCTCTCATCTCCCCTTTCTGCCCCCAGATTCAGCTTTTCTCCGGCCCCGACTTCCTGGGCGACCACATCTCCTTCGAGGATGACCAAGCCTCTCTGCCCCCCTCCTTCCAGCCCCAGTCCTGCCGGGTCCACGGCGGCAGGTGAATGCGGCAAAGTGGGGGCTGGGGAGAGTACTTCGGGGGTGCGGGTGGGCGCACCTGCTTTGAAACGTTTAACTCAGCTTGATAATCGGGGCTGCAGGAGAAGGCTTTCTTTCCAGTAAAAAGATGATTTCCTCCCCTTAGCCTCCTGAGTCGATCAATCTTAAAACACACAAATAAAGTTTTAAAGAACAATATAAAACGTACATACCTAGATAGTATAGTATAACAACCTCCCCCCCTTTTTTGTGGAGTATTTTGAATCCCAGACCCATCATAAAATTTCTCCAGTAAATACTTCAGTTATACATCTCTAATAAACAAAGACCTTTCCCCTACATAGCCACAAGTCATTATCACATTACTGCAAACAGTGCTGCAATGAATAGCCTTGTCAATGTGTCATTTCATGTTTTGAAGAGTGTCCTTAGGATAGATTCCTAGAAGTGAGATTGCTGAGTAATTGCACATGTAGTTTGCTTGATATTGCCAAATTCCGGTCCATAGGGGCAGTATGATTTCATTAAGTCCTTTCTTGAGCCTGACCTCAGTCCCTGCTGCTGCAGTGCCTGTTTTTCTTGGACCTCTCCTGAACTAGGGGGATCAGGTCTGCATCCACTCTTCTGTATCTCAGGGGGCCCGGAGCAGGCTGAGAATGGGGTAGGCTCACATACCCACTCCCATTCCCTCCTCTCCCCCATCCCCAGCTGGATCCTGTTCGATGAGAAGAACTTTGAGGGTGACCAGCACATTCTCTCCGAGGGCGAGTTTCCCACTCTTACGGCCATGGGCTGCCTAGTCTCCACGGTCCTGGGCTCTCTCCAGAAGGTACCCCTGGTGAGTGCCCCCATCCACAGTCAGGGAACCCCTGAGGCAAGGAGAGCTGCTGGGCAAGTCCTGGGCACAGAACCTCTTCTCATCACACAGTAGGCTGGTGGGGCTACAACCCAGTCTTCTTCAGAACCACCCAGATCCCCTTGACCCTGGGACTTCACAGCCAGTTCAGTCCACTAGATGTTTATTGAGCTCCTGCCTGAGGTAGATCCTGAAATGTTGTGACGTTGTTGTGTGCCATCGAGTCAATTCCTACTCACAGCAACCCTATACGACAGAGTAAAACTGCTCCATAGTGTGTCCTAAGCTATAATCTTTAGAGGAGCAGATCACCAGGTCTTTTCTTCTGTGGAGTGGCTGGTGGGTTCGAACCACTGACCTTTCAGTTAGCAGCCAAGCACTTAACCATTGCACCACCTGAAATAGAGACACTGAAAAAAATTAGACACAACCTCGCCTTCAAGGAACCCATGGTCTCATGGACATAAAGATAGTAATGCAGAGTGATGTGTCTAGATACAGAAGTGTACAGGCGCGGGAGGGGCTGCTGCTCAGGGTGGGGTGGGGGCTGGCACTGCCGAGGTGGTGGTTCTATGCAGGGAGGAATGACAGGTTGCTGCTACAGTAACCCAGAATACATGGTGACATCCTAGACCAGGGAAGAGATGGAAAGAACTGACATGGGCCATATTAAGGGGATACAGTCTGTAGGACTTGGGGACTGAGTGGACAGGCCAGGGTGGTGGCACCTAGTCAGAGCAGTCAACATTTCCTGAACGCATGCTCTGTGCCAGGCAGCATTTTCAGGGCCTCCCACATACTAAGGCATTTAATCCTCACCACAACCCTATGAAACATGCTTACTATTATTATCTCCCTTTTACAGATATGGAAACTGAGGCACAGAGAGGTTATGCAATTTATTCAGGGTTGTCCAGCTGATAACAGAGCCAGGTTCTAACCCAGGCATCCAAACTCTTTACAGTTACGCACTGGGCTCTGCAGACAGACCTGGTTTCGAAGCCCAGCTTTGGGGCCTTGGGCAAGAGTTTACCTTCTCCAGTCTCAGGTTCCCTCTGTTAAGTGGGGATAATAATAGCATCTGCCTTTTAGAGTTGTTGAGAAGTAGCAATGAGATGAGGTAAAGCACTTAGCACAGAATCGGGCACGTAGTACACTGTGAATAAGTGAGAAGTGCTATTATTACCAGTATGTACTATTATTATTAGGATTGTTGTTATAGTGAGGACAAAAAGGAGAATATGTAGAATGAGCCCCATGTTTCCGCCTGGGGCTATTAGTTCTTAGAACTTCCATCTCCAGGTAGGAGGTTTGAGGGGGTCTCCAGGCCCAGTCTGGCATATGAGGCATCTGAGAATACTGAGGACCCTAGCCAGCAGCATTGGGGTCAGTGGGCCTAGGCGTGGAGCTCAGGAGGGAAGACAGCCTGAAATACAGATCTAGGGGTTAAGGGGTCTGGGATTATTGGGGCTGAGTCTGGGACTACGGCTCTTGTGGCCTCACCCCTCCTCCACTCCCCGGCCCCCCAGCACTTTTCAGAGCCTTCCATTTTCCTGTACGGGCTGGAGTGCTTTGAGGGGAAGGAGATTGAGCTCAACAGCGAGGTGCGGAGCCTGCAAGCTGAGGGCTTCAACAACCATGTGCTGTCCGTGCGGATCAAGGGGGGCATGTGAGTGTTTTAGGAGGCCCAGGGGATGTGGGGGCTGCTGCGAGGATGTCTCCCACCCCTTCCCCCTCTCCTCTTCTGCCCTACCCTCCTCCAACCAAGGAGGGAGAAGTTCAGACTGAGAGGGGTCACTGGCTTTCAGGGGTTGGAGCCCAGCCCTCCAGGGCACAGCTGGCCTCTCTAGGACCCTGCTTTGCCCTGAAAACCCCAAATCTACTTCCAAGCTTCCCTCCCTACCCTCAGGACCTAACTCCAGGCTAGGAATGCCCTTGGGAGAAAAGGAGATATGGAAGGCTCTGAAGTCCATGTTTCCTCCTCTACTTGTCTGTCTGTCTGAGTTCCTCTCTGTGTCTCTGGCACTTTCTGGACCCAGCTGGGTGCTGTGTGAGCACAGCGACTTCCGGGGCCGCCAGTGGCTGGCGGGCAGCTGTGAGATCACCAACTGGCTGACATACAGCGGGACCCAGAGGGTGGGCTCCCTCTACCCCATCAAGCAGGTGAGTTGCGTGTCTGGGGTTGAATGTGTCTATGCTGACCTGTCTGGGTGTGATCTACCCATGTTTCCTGAACTCAGCATTTGTGTAGCAGTGTGTCAGTCAGGATTCTACAGAGAAAGAGATTATATCTATGCATACACACACACACACTGTTTCTCTGCTTATGTGTGTGTGTGTGTATTCTGTATGTGGATATGCGTATGTGTGTATATATTTTTTTCCGTTTCTCTGTAGAACTCTAATACACAAATGCTCTCTCTCTCTCTAAATATATGTGTGTGTATATATATATATATAGAGAGAGAGAGAGAGGAATTGGCTCACAAAATTGTAGGGACTAGAAAGTTTGAAATCTGCAGGCTGGTAGGCTGGAAGCTCAGGTAGGATTTCTGTGTTACCGTCTTGAGGCAGAATTCCTTCTCCTCTGGAAACCTCAATTTTTGCTCTTAAGGCTTTCGACTGATTGGATGAGGCCCACCCACATTATCGAGGGTAATTGAGCGATCTCCATCACTTACAGTCAACTGATTGTAAACGTTAATCACATCTACAAAACGCCTTCACAGCAATGTCTAGACTAGTGTTTGACCAAACAACTGGGCACCATAGCCTAGTCAAGTTGACACATCAAATTAACCATCACAAGCATTGTCACAATTTTTCCACATCATCATTCTTCTGGAACCTTGATCCACTTAATATTTTTCTCTAAATCAACTCACTTTTTTTTTTTTTTTCACTTTATCCTCGTCCAAAGGAATAATATCCATGAAATCATGGGTTTGATGTACATGTATAATTTTTCCTTAGTAGACATTATAATAAATATATTACTGTTAAATTTTTAAAAATAAATTTATCCACGTAGGTCTGAAAATTATTTCCTGTACCAACCACCAGTCATGAGCACATTTCACTTTGGGATACGTTGTATCTGCACGTGTCTGCCCGTGTGGATTTATGTACGTGTGCATCTACGTGGAGTCATGGCCATGGGGTCTGTGTGTGTATGTGCATGTGTGTGCGTGTCTGAGGGTACTTCTGTGCATGATGTCACTTGTGGCCATGTGTCTGTCTGTGTGCTCTGTAGGTGCACTTGTGGGTCTGGGCATGTGCGGGCATCCGTGGGAGTTTGCTTACGACTGTGCATGCCCATATTCGTGACACTGGTGAGTGTGTGTGTCTTTGTATGGAGGTAGTTGTATAATTCCTTTATTCACAAACTCAAACATTAATGCTAGAAGAAATCTTGGAAATTATCTCCATCCCTCACATTTTACAGATGGGGAAATAAAGGCCCAGAGAAGTAGACAAGGATTTGCTCTGCAACCTTGGGCAAGTACTGTACCTCTACAGACCTCAGTTTCCTCATCTTTAAAATGAGGTTAATATATATTGTGGGGGTGGATATGAGGATTGAAGATAAGTAATATGTGTAAAACCCTTGGAACAGTGCTTGTGTCTGTTAGCACTCAACAAACGTCAGCGGTGATGATTATTATTTCTATTATCGTCACCGCCATCCAAGAGCCCAGGCTGATTTGTGGGAGACAGGTCCGATGTCTAGTCCAGTGGTCACCACATGGTGGCACACAGGTGTGTGCATTTATTTCTGTGAGTGTGTGTGTATGTCTGGGTTCCTACACTCCTCCGTCCTTTTAGTAAGCATAAGTGCCTGTCATGGAGTAGGTGGGGCAGACCTGTGTCAGTGAGGATGTGTGAGCTTGGATGGCTGTTTGTATTTGTGTGTTTGTGTCTGCTGTGAATGTCTGTACAACCACGTGTACTGTGGGCGTATCTGTCAGTGTGTCTGTCTGCACACACCTGTGGGATCTCTGTGGACATGGAACTGTAGGTATGTGCTACATATGTGTTTTTGAGTATACGTGTGTGAAAGAAGGAGTGACTTAGAAGCATGACTGAGGAAGGTTTAGGGGCAGGAAGGAGGGTGGGACCTTGATTCTGGGGGGCACCAGAGTGGGGGGTACTGGGGACCAAGTGGGAGCATCCCTGGCCAGGGACCCCTGACCCTTGGCTCCCCTCCCCACCAGCGCCGGGCTTATTTCCGCCTCTGGAATGAGGCCCTGGGGGGATTCCTGGCAGTGCCAGACCATGTGGAGGACATGAAGGCGGGCCGGGTGGTGGTCTCTGAGCCCCGAGCTGGAGACAGCTGCATCTGGTACTACGAGGATGGGCTACTGAAGAACCAGGTACCAGCTGGGGGCTGGGACAGGGACACCAGGGCCCCAGGCACTCATAGGCCCACCTTGGGGAGACAGACAGAGAGATGTGCCTTGGGGGCCCTTGGGAGGTGGAGAATGCAGGCTGTGCACCCCGGGCGAGTCATGCTTTTCTGCAGAACAGGAATGTTGAAACAGATGCTTCTAATGGACCTCTGTGCTCTGATATCCTGTGACAGGACTTGAATCTTACTAATAATGACAGATTCATTCTACAGACATTTACTAAGCACCTACTATGTGCCAGTCCCTGTCCTGGGTGCTGGGAATACAGCAATGAGAAGACAGAAAGGACCCCTGCCCTCCTAAAGCTTACATCCTAGTGGGGAGAGACATATGAGAAATAATAGAAGTGAGTAAAATACCTTAGTAGCTTACATGATGCAAAGTGCTATAGACCAACGAAAAAACCAAACCTATTGCCGTTGAGTCGATTCCGACTCGTAGCGACCCGATAGGACAGAGTAGAACTGCCCCATAGAGTTTCCAAGGAGCGGCTGGTGGATTTGAACTGCCGACCTTTTGGTTAGCAGTCAAGCTCTTAACCACTGCGCCACCAGGGCTAAAGTGCTATAGAGGAAAAACAAATCAAGAAAGGAGAATAGGGACTGTCAAGGAGCTGGAAATTGTAAATAGCGTGGTCAGGGAAGCCCCTCCTGAGAAGCTGTCATTTCAAGGCAGCCATGCAGATACCTGAGGGAAGAGTGTTGCAGGCAGGGGGAACAGCCAGTGCAAAGGCCCTGAGGTAGGAACATGCCTGGCAAGCTCTAGGACTAAGCGAGGCCATCTGCGTGGCTGGAGCGAAGTGGATGAGGGAGATAGTAGCAGGAGATGAGGTCAGATGAAGGGTGCAGGCCTCTGTAGGCCACTGAAAGGGTTTCGTCTTTTACTTAGAATGAGAGGGAACACTTGCCATGTGTCAGGCACTGTATTAAGCCCTTCACATGAACGCCTTGTATAATCCTAATGGAGCACTATGGGGCAGGTCCTATTACACTCCCCATTTTACAGCTGAGGAAACCAAAGCACAGAGAGGTTAAGTAATTTGCTGAAAGTCACAGCTAATAAGTGGTGCTGGGATCAGAGGCTTATCTGATACTAAAGCCTGTGCTTTGGGAGTCAGTCATGGAAGGCTTCCTGGAGGAGTTAATATTTTCCCAGCCCTTTTATGATTCTCATTTTGAACCCTTACAACAACCAGCTTCCCATCCCCAAGGAAGCCAAAACTCAGAAGGATTAAGATATTTGCCCGAGGTCACACAGTCCATAAGAGCCAGGATTCAAGCCTGGGTGTGTTGAGGGCATCTTGGGTTTTGTGGAGTCCCTGTGGGAAAGAACAGTGCTTGATGACCTCCTGGGGCCTCAGGTGGCCCCCACCATGAGTCTGCAGGTGATTGGGCCCCCCAGCCTGGGCTCCAAGGTGGTGCTGTGGGCTCAGAGCCGCCTGCCCCGCCAGACATGGAGCATCAAGGAATCGGGCCACATCTGCAGCCAGATGTTTGAAGAACGGATCCTGGATGTGAAGGGTAAGGTGTGATGTGTATGGGGAGAGAGGGCACCTGAGAGGGCTGAGGGCAGTGGAGTCCCCACCTGTCCCTAACTGTCTCTCACCGCCCTCCTCTCCCAGGAGGCCAGGGCTACGACCGGGACCACGTGGTGCTGTGGGAGCCAGCCAAGGACAGGGCCTCCCAGATCTGGACCATCCACGTGCTTTGAGCCCCCCTCCCCTCCCTCGTCCCTTCCTGGAGCCCTGGAGGGTGTTGCTGGGATGAAATGTTTTCACAGGTTTTGTTGTTGTAATGTAAGCTGTTTTCTAATATACTCCCAGGTACCCTCGTCTCTGTGCATCTTGACATTTGGGAGGTGGGGTGGGGGCCAAGGAGAGCACTTTGTCCACCTGCCATCTTCTCCAACACTCAGGCTGGCTTCTCCCCTCCCTGCTCCAGTTCCAGGGCTCGGATGCAAGGCCTCCCTCTGCCACCAGAGGGAGCCCTGGGACCGGACAAACTGGTGAGTGTGGCCCTTTATGCAGTCACCCCAAATGATGTGTTCTAAGAGCCTGCTCTGTGCCAGGTCTCACAGGACTGAGGGGCTCTCTGAGCCTCTGTAACTGGGGATATCCAGGGTCTAGGTCGGGGGCAGGGGTGTCCTCTGGGACCATCATTCCCAGACACCAAGGGGCGGGTGAAGCAAATGCAACTAAAAAGGGATGACAGGTCTGGACCTTGTCCCTGCAAGGTGATTCCAAGGGCAAGAGCCCTCAGCATTTGGAATTTTTGGGTAGGGAAGCTGGAGTGGCAACTCCCTGGTGCCACCCCTCCAGCTGATGGGGGCCGCGACTACAAACTTGGCTCCTAGGGCCCTGTGCTGTCCAGTGACCACACATAGGACCCCACTCCAAGTACAGAGATAACTGTATTGATCCGCAGTTGTAAGGCACTTGCCCCTCCACACCAGGACTTCCCTGTTTTAACCATTGCCCCCAAGACACTGCCCTGTCGATTCCCGAAACCTGGTGATCTCTGGCATCAATGCTCCCCAAGGATTAGAGGAAAAGGAGACCTTGCTAGTCATGGTGGCTGTTTCAGGGGCATGGGCTGAGGCATGTCATCTCAGCTGAAGTGGAAGAGGTGGATGAGGGTGCTGGTCAGGAGGAGGAGGGCACTGCCACTGCCCAGGCCGCTGAGCGCAGGGGTGCCACTCTTCGTGGGGGTTCTCCTGGTGGTGTGGTTTGTGGACGCTGCTTGCACCTGCAGGAGGAGACGTCAGGGGCACTCAGGGGGCTTTTGAATCTCGTGTTTGTTATTTGAAGATACAGTCCTCCCTCCCCCAGTAAAATAGTGCTCAGTTCTCTTTTGCATATGACCACTACCTCTGCCACAAGATCCTGGCACGCCCCCTTGGCTGCTTCCTGCCTTGGCACAGGCAGCAACAGAGGTGGTCCCTGGCTCAGCACCCCCCGCCCTCCAAACCTTTATTTCATCTCTCTAGGCCACCAGCTCCTTCAGTGTTGAAGGATACAGGAGGGCTTGTAACCGGTGTTCTGCAGGAAGTCAGACCCAGCAGCTGTGCCCACAGCCCCTGACCTTACTACATGGGCAAGGCACGGAACCTCTCTGAGTCTCAGTTTCCTTGTCTTCTGAATAGGGAGAAGAGTCCTTCACAGTTGTGAGAGTCACATGAGACAGGACTGAGTGAGAAGGCACTTGGGGAAGGGTGGATGAGTGGGTAGGTGGGTGAGTGGGTGGGGAAGGTGGAACTTCCTCCATGAAGAGATGGCCAGATGGTGATCAAGCTGTTCTTAATGCTTGATCAAATTGTTCTTAATGGAGAGTAAGCTGTTTTTGATGACAATCAGACTGAGATTGATGCTTGATCAAGCTGTTCTTGATGGAGATGAAGCTGTTTTTGATAGTAATCAAAACTGAGCTTGATGCTTGATCAAGCTGGTCTTGATCAAGAACTTGATAGCTCCTGTCTCCTACACTGACTAGTCCCCTCTGGGCACATGGGATGCTGCCAAAACCGCCTCCCAGAAGAGCAGCTGATTTTGAGATCCAGTTGTTTCTGGAATGAGTTTTCTCTCTTCTTTGCATTCCCCAAACACCCAGGCTTCTCTCCCCTGTGGGGTCCCTTACCATCTCCAGAACCAGAGCAGCTTGTCAATTTCATGTCCCCTCCCCTCCACAGGACTGTTTTCCCAGGCTCCCTGTAGGTTGATGCCATCCTCATTGAGGACTGTCTTACGAACCCTCTTAATTCCCTACCATTCCACAATACCCCTCAGTTACCCCAGCATACCTTGCACCCTGTAAGTGCTCCCCAGCCTCAACTACCCAGCTTTTGTTCAGAGGCAGCGCTAAGCAATCTGATTCCAGCCAGAGGGCTGGCAGGCCGGGCAACGAGGCTGCCTGAGTCCGTGGTTTCCCTGCTGGGGCCTGTCTGCCTCTGCTCCCATGGCAGAAGGCTAGATCCCCAGAAGCCTGCATTTCTTTCCTGCTGTCCCAGACAGGTCTGGGGAGTTCTGGGTGGTGGGTTCTGGGTGGTGGCGCCAGGGGGTCTGAAGGGCTGCTCTTACCTGAATCATGAGCAGAATGCTGGTGGTGAGTAGGAGGAAGAAGAAGCCCTTCATCTTCAGAGGATCTTGGAGGCTCTCTTGCCTAGTAGCTTGTGGAGATGAGTGCAGGGCTGTTTGTACACCTGTTTCAGCTTGGCTGCTTTTGAACTAGGAAGTGGAGGAGGCGGGGTTGTGGAAGAGGAAGGAGGGTCAGTTGAGGGGTGGGGACTGCTTTCTTTCTACAGACCTGGGAGTTCATCATACCTGCCCCTGGGCCCTAAAGCCCTGGCAGATGATAGGTTCAGGATAAGGAACGAGCTGGATCCCAGGGGGTGGGAGGTGGGCAAACCAAGGGGGCAACTGTGGGCCAGTGACTAGGGCCCTAGGCATGGAGTTATGGACCCTGGGGATTGACTCATCATTCAATCATCTGCCAACTCTAAGACCAGGGGCCAGAAAGTGTACCTCTCTGAGCCTCTAACAAAACAGCTGCCAGAGGATTAAGTGCAATAACCCATTTAAAAGTGCTGACACATAGCCAATATTCTATAGATTTAAAAAAAAAAAAAAAAGTAGATTGGGGCAGGAGATAGTTGCTGAAGGAGAAATTATTGGGGATAGATTTCGGTTTCAAGACAAGGTTGGAATGAAGGCTCGGGAACATTAGAAGCGGGGGGTAGATTTCTGTGAAAACGACAGAGCACTGGATTAGGAGTCAGAAAACCTGGCTTCTAGCACAAATCACAGCCTTCCCTTGGGCAAGCCCCTCGTTCTCTTGGGCCTCAGTTTCCCCATTTCAAGTGAGAAGACTGAAGGGGATTGTTTCTGAAGTTTCTTAAGGCCTAGTGATTTGTGATTTGGGTAATGAAAATAACAGGTGGGCAGTTGGTGTCAATTTAGGATGGATGGGAGGGGCACTCGTGGAGGGACAGGCAGGTGGCTAGACTGTAGTAGAAGGGGATTTGGGGTGGGAAAGGGGTTGTGAAGTCTCAACTTGGGGTGGGGCGGTGAGAGGAATCATAAAGCTGATTGAATGGTGCTCTGTCCTTTATACCTTCTCTCACTTTATTCACTCACTGAGGATGTGCAGTAGGTTTTATAATTATACCCATCTTCCTGATGAAGAAACTGAGGCTTAGAGGTTAAGTGACTTGCTCAAAGTAGTAAACAGTGGAGCTAATCTCATTTGAACTTGAATCCAGGTCTGTCTGAAGCCACAGGCATGTATGTAATTTCTGGGGCTGCCCTAGAATTCACTGATTAAGTCTTGATTCTCTGCCCCCCACCCAGGCTCCCAGAAGACCCAGAGGTTGACTCTGCAGCCAGTTTCTGCCTCACCCACTATCCCTTCTGTAGTCTATTTGAACCTCATTTGCATGCCAGGTAGTAAGGGGGGATTCCCCCACCCCACTTCCCTTCTATGGTTATGGGCTTTGTGTTACAAGCCTGGGAAAAAACCTGAGTGGGCCGTTAAGGGTCTCTAGCCCCTGACTGAGACCAGCTCAAAAGGAAAAAAACCTGAGACTCCAGACTGACGAGAGAAAGCCTGAAGAGATAGAGGCAGGAGCCTTGGGGACCTGGGAGGGAAGGTTAGGGAGGGAAGTGGGAGGAGCCAGCTACCCATCACTCTTCGTCCCCATCTGCTCCTTCACCCAGAGGTCTCTCCTGACCTCTGACTCAAGTTCTTGGCTGCTTTGGTGCACCTGTTGGGGTGAATGATTCTGGGGGTTCATGAGAGCCAGAGAAGCTGCCAGAGGCCTGCCAAAGGATCTGGCCCAGGAAACAGGAGGCCCACGTTGAAATCCAAGATTACCCGGATGAAGCTGGCTCCTTCACGCTGGACAATCATCTCTCCTTACAAAAAGGCAGCTCACTGGGATGAGCTCAGGGGACAGGTGTGCTGCAGTTTCTCCATGCTGGGGATGCACAGGAGGATTCTTAAGTGCCAGGTTCATATTTGTAAAAATTTGCTTACAAAGCTCAGAAGATTCATCTCCACATCCTGAGGCTCTGCTGTGGTGTGCAGCTGAGCTTCTGGTGGTGGGGCCTTGGGGGTGCTGGAAGGTTTTTTAAGAGTCTTCAGGACTTGAGGCATGGAGAGATGTCTGGAGCCTGTCAGTACCTGAGAAAGTAGGGACTTCAAGCCTTTTCCTCTCCTGCCCTCTGAACAGTTTCATTCTGTCTTGACAATACCTGAATGGACAGAACCCTGGTCACAAAGCTTTAAAGAGCCCTGAGAAATCCCCATTTTACAAATATGAAAACTGAGGGCCCTAGAAGATCAGGTTAATGGCAGAGCTAGGGCTAGGACCTAGATCTCCTGATTCCTGTGTCTCACTGTGTACTATCTCCAAACCTGATTTCTGAACTTTAACTAGGAGGATGGAAAATCTTGATCCACACCTCCATCCCCTACAGATCTCCCCAAGGATCAAGACCAGACTCCTAAGTGTAACATTCAAAGCCCCTACCTTCCTCTCCTGCCTCATGTCTTAGGTTCCACAACCATCCCCTGCCCCATGCACACTACTTCCCAGTCTTCAGCCACACTCCCAAAGGTTCCACAACCATCCCTCCCGGCCCCATACATACCACAGCCCAGCCCTTAGCCACATCCATTTCCAAGCTCCCCAGCTGCACCAGGCTCTTTGCACATCATGTTATTTCTTCAAGGAAAGCCCTTCTCCCAGTTTTTCACCTGGCAAATGATTATTCATTCTTCAAGACTTCCTCAGAAGCCACCCGCCTCAGGCAACTCCCTCAGAGAGGAGCAACAGATAACAGAAACAGTCCCATAGAGTATCCAGATATGGAATTACCAAACTTTAAAATAACTACACTTAATATTTTCAAAGACATATAAGACAAGATTGAGAATTTTGGCAGAGAACTGAAAATTACAGAAAGAAACCAAAGGAAAATTCTAGAACCAAAAAATAGAAATTAAGAACTCAGTGGATATGTTTAGCATCAGACTGGACACAACTGAAGAGAGAATTAGGAAGTGAAAAAGATATGTATCATAATATATTATTAATATATTAACTACACAGAAGTAAACAGAAGGACATAGTTCCTGCCCTAATGGAGCTGACATTTGAATGGGAGAAGACAGATGATAAATTAAAAACAATGTTAATTTTGGATTTCAATAAATGCTACGAGCAAGTCAAGAGAGTAATGTGAGAAGAGAAATGGGGTGGGGGGTGGAAATATGCCCTACCTAAATGTTCAAGGAAGCCCACTCAGACAAAATGTTTGTATTGAGACTTGCAGAACAAGAGTGACCTAGGCATGCAAAGCACCTCATACTACTAGCCCTGCCCCGGTCTCCCAGTGTTCTTTGATGACTGTCCTGAGGGCCTAGCACAGTCCCACACAGGGCAGGTGCTTGATATGTATTTGTTCAGTGATGGAATGGAATACAGCAGGGATGAAGGGAGGAGAAGGGGGTTGCAGTACATATTACAGCGTGTTCTGCCCTGAGTCTTTCATCCTTACCAAGAAAGGGTGTGATCCCAATGGAATCATAGAGCAGTGCAAGGTAAATCTTTATTCATCCATTAATCCATCTATCAACCCATTCACCCATCATCCACCCACCATCCATCCATCCATCCTTTTGCTCATTCACTCTTTCAATCAATTTATTGTATCTGCCGTGTGTCATGCAACATAAATGAGTGAGGGCGCCTTCGCTTGAGGAGTTCATACTCCCAGGGGGAAACCCATACTGAAATAATCACAAACCTGACTAACAAATACTATAATGGCAGGGGGATTATCAGAGTGTAGAGGAAGGAGTAATTAATTCTGCTGGAGAGGAGTAGGGGTGAACTAGAGATACTTTCACGGGGAGGAAGACATCTGAGCTGGTTCTTGAAGGATCGAGTTGAATTTTCCCAGGTAGAAAAGGCAAGAGAGGATGGAAGGAGAAGCCTGAGGATAGGAAAAAGCATGACAGTTTCTGGAACATTGAGGAGGGTGGAGGGAAGGACTTAGAATATAAAGGCCTTAAATGTCATGCTAAGCTAGAGGTGATGAGGGCTTTATCTAAGGCAGTGGTGCTATGGGAAGAGAAGAGAGGGAGAGAGTGCTAGATTTTTATTCTGAGGGAATCCATGGGCTTGAAGAGCCTCTCTCTCCTTTATTATCTACCTTTCCCTCCTGAGTTGATAGGATAGACTCTTTAACCCCAAAGGGATCATAGCTGATAAGGATCTTTCAGGAAATGACCTAAAAGCAAAGTAGGGGAGAGCTGTGGACTCTGTCTACTCTAAAGAACAGAAAGAGACTTCTAAAGTCGTCTGTGCCCAGGGCTGGGTTCACATTCTCATTCTACAGATGGGGAAACAGGCCCAGAAAGAGCCTTGCTCATACCTAGGAATAAATTTAACCAGGAATGTGAAAGACTTATACAAGGAAAATTATAAAACATTGCTGAAAGAGATGAAAAAAGACTTAAATAAATGGAAAGATATTCTGTGTTCATGGATTGGAAGAATTAATATTGTTAAGATTTTATACTACCCAACGCGATCTATAAATTCAACACAATCTGGATCAAAATTCCAACAGTCGTCTTTGCAGGAATGGAAAAACCAATCCTCAATTTTATATGGAATGGCAAGAGGCTCCAAATAGCTAAAGCAATGTTAAAAGAGAAGAACAAAGTAGGAGGACTCACACTTAACTGGTTTTAAAACATATCATACAGCTACAGTAATCAAAACATCCTGGTACTGGTATAACAATAGACACGTAGACGAATGAAATCGTATTGAGAGTCCAGAAATAAACCCACACATCTACAGTCAACTGATCTTTGACGAGAGTACCAAGTCCATTTGATGAGGAAAGAAGAGTCTCTTCAATAAATAGTGTTGGGAAAATTGGATTTCCACATGCAGAAAAATGAAACAGGATCCATGCCTCACACCACACACAAAAACAAATTCAAAACAGATTAAAAACCTAAATGTGCGAACTAAAACCATAAAATTCTTTGAAGAAAATGCAGGGGAAATGCTGTTGGGCCTAGTTTTAACAATGGATTATCTAATATAATAACAAAAGCACAAACATCAAAAGACAAATAAATGGGACCTTCTAGAAATTAAAAAACTTTGTTCATCAAAAGACTTTACCAAAAAAGTGAAAAGACAAGCTACTGACTGGGAGAATAACTTTGAAAACCACATATCTAATAAGAATCTAATAACAAAAAAATATACAAAATTTTGACAACAACAAAAAGACAACTCAATCATGAAATGGGCAAAGGACTTGAATAGACATTTCACCAAAGAGGACGTAAATGGCCACCAAACACATGAAAAGATGCTCAACATCATTAGCCATCAGAGAGATGTAAATCAAAACCACAATGAGGTACCATTTCACTCCCATTAGGATGGCTAAGATGAAAAACAAAAAAACAGAAAATCACAAATGTTGGTGAGGATGTTGGGAAATTGAAACCCTTATTCGTTGCTGCTGGGAATGCAAAATGTTAGAACCATTGTGGAAAACAGTGTGGCGGTTCCTCAAAAAACTAAAAATAGAACTACCATATGACCCAGCAATTCCACTCCAGATATATACCCAAAGACTTGAAAGTAGAGACTCAGATACTTGTACACCAATGTTCACTGCAGCACTATTCACAATAGCCAAAAGGTGAAAACAACCTAAATGCCCATCAATGGATGAATGGATAAACAAAATGTGGTACATACATACAATGGAATACTCAGCTAGTAGGAGAAATGAAGTCTTGATACATGCTACAAATAGGATGGAGCTTGAAGACATTATGGTGAGTGAAATAAGTCAATCACAAAAGGACACATATTGTATGACCTCACTTATACAAAAAGACAAGAAAAGGCAAATGTATAGAGATCAAAGTTTATTAGTGGTTACCAAGGGGGAGAGGGAAGGGGAAAGGGGGAATTATTGCTTATGGAGCACTGACTTTTAGTTTACAGTGATGGAAAAATAACATTGAAAAAGGGTAAAATTGCACAGCTGATTAATGTAATTGCTCTCAATAAGTTGTACACTTGTAAAAAGTTGAATTGGCAAAAGTTGTGTGATAGATATATTTACAACAACGGCAAAAAAAAAAAAATGAGTAGATGCTGAGGCTGTTTATGTACAGCCAAAAACCTCATGGGATTTAGTTAATTGGTTTGGAGGTTTAGGATCATGGTTTCATGGGACATCCCAGTCAACTGGCTTAATACCATGTTTAGTGCTTCTGTTCTACCTCCTAGTTCAGTGCATAGTGCCTGGGGTCTTAAAAGCTTGCAAGCAGTCATTCAAGGCACAACAATGGTCTCTATTCACCTGGAGCAACAGAGGAAGAAGGAGAGTCAGGAACAGGAGGAGGGAATGGAATGTGTGGCTAATTGCTTCCATGAACAACTGCCCCCTTTGCCATGATACCAGAGCTGAATGGTGCCTGGCTACCATTACTGAACATTTTGATCCAAGATTCTATAGAAGAATCTGACCAAAAGGGGGAAAATGCAGAACAGAACCTTAAATTCTCATGGAATCCCGACTTCTGGAGCCATGGAAGCTGGATGAATTCCTGAAACTATTGCCCTGAGATAATCTTTAAACCTTAAACCAAAAATATCCCCTGAAGTCTCCTTAAAACCAAACAGTAGATTAGCTTAACTAGTAAAGAATGTCTGCCTTGAGCATTGTGCTCTTTTAATGTCTATATGGAATCAAATCGACAACAGCAACTGGAAAGATTAGATAGGAACCTTAGGGGGAAGTGAGTTTATATTAATGGGGGAGGAACAACTTAGAAAAGGAGGGTGAGAATGGTTGTACCACTTGAAGAATGTAAACAATGTCACTGAATTGTACACACAGACATTGTTAAGTTGGTTTATGTTCTGCTGTGTATCAACAACAAAAATAAGATAAATTATTTTTTTTAAAAACAAGCCTTTGTCAGGACCTCCCTCCTCCCAGTCCAAGGCCTTTCGGCCATTGTCTGGCAGTGAGCATCCAATCACTGGATGGGATTAAGAAGAAGCTGGAGTGTAGTTACATAGGTAGATATAGATGCATGTATGTGTATAGGAAGGCATATGTGAGTAAATACACATGCATATATAGGTGTATCTGTAGGCATATGTATACACACGTTTGTGTGTGCTGCATATATATCCACATATATAAAAAACCACATAGAGGGCACAGTTACAGAGGCTTCTTAGACATATCCAAACAACTTGCGGGATTGATTTACTGGGTCAAAAGGCTTGGGACCATAGTCTTCGGGGACAACTTAGTCAACTGGCATAACACAGGTCACAAAGATAATGTTCTACATCCGAATTTGTTGAATAGTGTCTGGGGTTTTAAAAGCTTGCAGGTGGCCATCTAAGATACAACTATTGGTCTCTACTTGTATGGAGCAAAAGAGAATGAAGGAAATCAAAGGCTCAAAGAAGAAACTAGTCCACAGGACTAATAGCCCACAGGAACCACAACCTCTTCAAACATGAGATCAGAAGAACTAGATGGTGCCTAGCTACTACTACTGACCTTTCTGACCAGGGACACAATAGAAGTTCCCAGTTAGAATGGGAGAAAAATGTAGAACAAAACTCAAATTCCTAAAAAAGGCCAGACCTACTGGACCGATAGAAAGTAGAGGAACCCCCGAGACTATTGCCCTAAGATACCCTTTGAACTTGGAATTGAAGCTATTTCTGCAGGTCAGCTTTCAGCCAAATAATAGAGTGGCTTATAAAATAAACAATATCACTCGTGAATAATGTGCCCCCTTAAACAATTAACTATATGAGACCAAACGGTTAACATTTACCCAAAAGCAAAAATGAGAAAGCAAGGAGGGGAAGGGAAGCTAGATCAACGGAAACAGAACAAACAGAATGGAAATAATCAGAATGCTGACACATTGTAAAAATTGTAACCAATGGCATGGAACAATTTGTATAAAAATTGTTAAAGGGGAACCTAGTTTGCTGTGTAAACTTTCACCTAAAACACAATAAAATAATATTTTAAAAAAAGAAGAAGAAGCTGGAAATGCAGAAAGTAGATTAGGTGGTTACCACGTGCTGCGTGGAGAGGGAGATGGGGAGTTATTGCTTAATGGGTGCAAAGTTTCTGTTTGAAGTGATGAGTTTTGGAAACAAACCGTGATGGTTGCACAACATTGTAAATATAGTTCATGTCAATGAAATGAACTCTTAAAATGGTCAAAATGGCAAATTTTATGTTATGTATATTTTACCATAATACTTTTTTTTTAAAGAAGCCGGATGGTCCCATCCCAAAGCCCCGAGGGAATTCTGGCTGAGCTTGGGGAGTTGGACAGATTGGCCTCCCAGGTCTTCCCAACTCTCAGGTCTTACAACAGCCTTGTAAAAATGGCCTGATGGCAGCGTCAGACCTCCTCATCTAACTTCACAAGGGGAAGGAGAGAGAATCATTATCAGCATCAACAGCCCAAGGCTAATTCCTATGAAGGGAGGTCAGACATACCTCCGCTCTCCAACCTTTTTACCAATTCTACTTTCTACTCCTCTGCAGGGTTCAATTATTCTTTCCAATGGCCACACAGAACTCACAGACAATACTCACAATTATAGGGTTTATTAGGGAAGCACGAGGTTACAATTCAGGATCAGGAATGACTCAGGATACAGTTCTGTCAGGACAGTTTCTCGGCTGTGCCCACAGGCAGGCCTCTCCCTGGCCCTTGGCCTCTCGGGCCCCTTGGCCCCTCGGCCTGGCCTCTGCCTTGCTCAGGCAAGTGTTACAAAGCTCTTTAGCTCTACCAATAAGTGCACAGAGGCACCCCACTGTAACTGCCTTGCTCCATGGGCCAGGAAGCCCACCGTGCCGTCTCGCACCAGTCTCACACCAGTCTCCTGATGCTGCTGTCGCTTTTTCTCTGCTGCTGCTTCTCGCCATCTTGTGCTGTCTCTGGTGTTACAACTCTCTCTCTGTCTCCTGTGTCTAGGACACTAGGGGAGTGCGGGGGGTGCACAATGCACCAGGTGACACTGTCATAGGAGTGACACCAAAATGACTATCAATACAATTTTTGTGCAGTGTTTCAGCAGAAATTTATTATTTTTTATAAACATATCCCTGTAGTTAGTTATAACAAAAAAAATTTTCATAAGCCCAGCTTACATGTATCAATACAAGGCTAAAACTCTATGCTAATGTACTTTTTGAACCTTCTAATGTGCTGTGGTCAGAACTGTCATTATTACCCAATTACAGTGACACTTCGAATCACATGGTTTTGTCTGCATGCACTACAAGCACACGCTGTTGTTTTCCTGGCACCTGTGTTTTTATACTGGTTGATTTTGTCAAATTTTCTGGTAATTTGACAATTTTGTGGTAATTAGCATGGGAGGGGTGACACCAACCCTAGTGACGCCACTGGTTTAAGAGGTTCTCAGCGTAGGGATCCTGGGCACAAAGGATGTGCTCCACTCCTGGCTCTTCTTTCTTGGTGGTAGTGAGGTCCCCTCTCTGCTCTGGGATTGGCTCTCTTTTAAGCTAGCAGAATGGCAAAACTGACCAATCTCCTTGTTAGGGTTCCAAACACTGTATTTGCATGGTTCCATCCCCACAGGAGTTCCATGCACCTTATTTGCATTATTAGTGAGCTGTCCAATCCCCTTGGTGGGCCACAAGCACCTTATTTGCATAGTCCCATCCAATCATTTTGTAGGAGTCAGAAGACCATGGTGAGAAAGGCCATATAAAAGCAATTCATTGCACTGCAAGCCTGGAGACCTGGGAGGGATTTTCAGAACCCTCCATAGGAATATAGGTCAGAAAGGTATCTCTTTAGAGGAGCTGAGACTCTTATTTTGTTTTCATAACTTTATTTTTGGAAAACACATTTGTGAAAACAATAATATGGTAATATTATAGGAAATTTAATTTGCACATTAATCCTATGAGGTAGGCTCTGTTAACCCGCTGATGTCAAGTAGATTCATAGTGACCGTATAGGACAGAGCAGAACTGCCCCACAGAGTTTCCAAAGCTGTAAATATTTACAGAAGCAGACTGCGATATCTTTCTCCCAAGGAAAAGCTAGTAGGTTCAAACCTCCAACTTTTCTGCTTAGCAGCTGAGTGCTTAACTATTGCACCACTAGGTCTCCTTGTGTTAGTTATACTAGCCCATAATATACCTCAATAAATGATGGCTATTATTATTTTCCAAGTTTCTATGATGAAAATGTATACTTTTATAATCAGGTTCTAATAAATGTTATTAATAACATTTTTATGTTATAAAAATAAATGTTATTTAAAAAAATAATAAATTGGCCTGCCAGTTTAGAGGGCTCCAACCTCCCTTCCAGGAACTAGGATGCTCTTCAAGTGTCTGCTCACTGAGAGTGTCTGCCTCCTGCAGAATCTCAGGCCCAGCTTCAGGCCCTGGGGAGAGAGGCAGGTGTGGGGTAAATCCTGATGCCTGGGTAAATGCTAGCTCATGCTCCCCAATCCTGCTGAGGCAGGAGGCAGACCAGAGCAGGGCACATAAGGCCAGAGCCCCCTGCCTCCCACACTTTTGGTCCTTGCTTACCCTTATGAGCAGAAGCAACATGAGCAAAGTGACAGTATAAGGTTGCTGCTCCCCCTGTATATAGCTCTAATGCCAGAAAACAGTTGGCCCCAGCAAGACCTCACATTTTCTCATCCTTATATACCTCTAGCCTCAGAGAGCTTTCTGGGATCAGACCAGTAGCAAGAAAGTTCTACCTTCAGCCTCCTCCAGTCACATGTTCCACCTGAACCCCTCCCTTGGCAGTGGACCTGTACCACCTGAAGGCTTGGCTTATCCATGTATGCCTGTTTTACTGGAGTGGAAACTTCTGGAAAGAGCACAGACTCTGTAGGTAGACATACCTGGGTTTGAATCCACTTCTACTGCTTCCTACCTGCATGAATTTAGGCAAGTCACTTCACTTTTCTGAGCTTTAGTTTTCTCGTCTGTAAACCTCATAATGTTGGCATGTGGAACTTAGAAACCAAACCCATTGCTGGTGCAGCCAATTCCAGCTCATAGCGACCCTATGGGACAGAGTAGAACTGCCCCATAGGGTTTCCAAGGCTGTAATCGTTTACAGACGTGGGCTGCCATATCTTCTCCCGTGGAGTGGCTGGTGAATAAGCTGAGCGCTTAACCACCATGCCACCAGGGCTCCTTGATACTTGGAAGGCACTCAGTAATTGGTAGCTCCCTTCAGTCTCCAAATGGTGTATAGGAATGCCCCAAGGAGCCTGTCTTCTCCTGAATGCCCAAGGACACACAGCCAGGTGTCCCAATGCCAAAGTCCATGCTCTTAACTAAACTGCCTGTAGTTGCTCTGGTGACTCAAGTCTACTCCAACACCTTAATTTTACATATGAGGCTCAAGGAGGGGATGTGTCTCACCCAAAGTCACACCAAGTGTTCTACGCAAAGTATCTTACGGAAGAGAGGTGAAGTATCTTATCTAAACTCTTACACAAAGGAACAAGAACTTGAGCCTCCCACCAAATCAGGGTGACAGCTGGTCAAGGAGTTAGCACAGAAACTCAAATTTAACAAACATTAAGTACTTGAATCATTTCAATTCATCCTCAAAATGGCCCCTGGAAGTACTTCACCGATCAGATGGGGAAATGGAGGCTCAGAGGGATGAGAATTTCTCAAAGAGCAATTCAGCAAAATAAGTGGCACAGCCAGGATTACACATTCAGGCCCAGAGGTTTCTCTTCCAGCAGTTTCATAAATCTAAACCCAATTTCTGCCCTTTCTACACCTGCGAAGTGGTATGAATGAAGTCCGTTTCCCCAGGTTCAGAATCCGCTTAGAGCGGTGGATTCTGGGATTTGCAGTATCCCGCGAAGCGTTTAGACTCTCTGGGCCAATAGGATTCGAGTACTGACGACTGTACCCTCCTCCACTGGCTGCTCATTGCTCAGTGTTCCCTCTCAAATTGGCCAATGAGACGTGCAGAGATCCTGATTGCCTGGGAAACCGCGTAACAACAAGATGGCGGCGCCGCGGGAGGGCCCGGTGGCCTTGCGTGGTGAGTCCTGTTCTAAGGCCCTTCTGCCGCCGCAGTCCCCCAAGCAGGCAGGGTCCCTGGCCCTGACAGCCCTGAGAGCCTCGCGAGGTCCTCGGGCCCGGCTCCTTCAACAGGCCTCCCGCGTTCTGGAAGCGGTTTCGGGACCCCGTTTACCACGACTACGCGTGGAGGCGGGAGGAGGCGATGCGGCTCCCGAGGCGGAGTTAGATCATGATAGAAGTGGCGCCATGAACGCGTATCGCTGGGAATTTAGGGAGTGAAGTCGTGCAACCAGGCCAGGCCTGTAGGCTCTGGAGTGTACGGGGGCCGGGGGTGGGGTAGAGTATCAGCCTGGGGCGACGAATAGGTCCAGTAGGTGTGAGGAAGGATTTTGTCAGTCAAGCACAGTCCTGAGTTCGGTCCCAAAATGTAAAGGCATAGGACACAGCTTTGCCCTTGGAGCCCCAGCCTGAAGTGGGAGACATGCCTGCCTTTAGGAACTCGAGGGGGAAACATAGTCCTGTCCCTGGAAGCCCCTTAAGAGGTAGACTTCCTCAGCGTCCCTCCCCCTCCCCCCCCCCACCATGTGAGGGAGGAAGAGACATAGCCCTGCCCTCAGTAGCCTCCACCTCAGTAGCCTCCAGGCTGATGCGGAGACACAATCTTCGCCATCAGGGGTTTCCTATAATCCATGGAAAGATTAATCCGAAGACAGTGTGTCGGATTGGAGTGACAACTGGAAGTAGGGAAATCAGCTGGGACATTGTGATCGCCCCAAAGAAGGGCAATAAGAGCCCCCACTAGGATGACCGACAGTGGGCATAAGAAGGAGAACCTGTGAGACACTGCAGAGTTTAATTTGCAGGATTTGGTAACTGATGAGATTAAGAGGGAAGAAGGGAGGGATAAATTAATGGTGAATGGTAGGGGAAAGAAGGGGAAAGTGGAAGGAGCTGTTTTTGAGGGAAGTTGGGCTTGGTTTGGGGACCAGTTCCTTTTTTCTTTTCTTTTCTATAATACCTTTATTGAGATATAATCCACGTACTATATACACTTCACCCATTTAAAGTGTACAATTCAAAGGTTTTTAGTACATTCACAGAGTTTTGCAACCGTCACCACAATCAATTTTAGAAATTTTCATCACCCTTAAAAGAAACTCTGTACCCGTTAGCAATCACTCCCCGTTTCCCTCCACCCACTTGGTCCCCCACAGTCCCTGGCAAACCATTATTCTATTTTCTGTCTCTATAGATTTGCCTATTCTGGGCATTTTATATAAATGGAATCATTCTATGTGGTCTTTTCTGACTGGCGTCTTTCACTTAGTGTGTTTTCACATCATCCATGTAGTAGCATGTATCAGTACTTCGTTCCTTTTATGACTGAATAATATTCCATTGTATGGATATACCATATTTTGTCTATCCACTCATCAGTTGATGAATATTTGGGTTTATATGTTTTTTGGCTATTATGAACATTTGTATACAAGTTTCTGTGTGGACACATGTTTTCATTTCTCTCGGGTGTATACCTAGGAGTGGAACTGCTGAGTCATAGAGTTACTCTACGTCTAACCATTTGAGGAATTGTCAGAATGGTTTCTAAAGTGGCTGCACAATTTTACATTCCCACCAGCAGTATATGAGGGTTCCAGTTTTTCACATCCTCATCAACACTTGTTGTTTTGTCTTTTTGATCAGTTCCTTTCGAGGGGTCATTACAGTGATAAGAAGGGAGGGCTGTTCAGATTTGGTGGGAGTTCAGGCAGGGCAGTTTTAACCACTAAAGGCACAGTGCCTGGGACCTATGACTCTTTCAAGCCTTACACAGATGTTTGAAACTTAAAAAAACAAAACAAACAAACAAGACCATTGTCTCCAAAAAAAAAGAAAACAAAGAATAAAATTAATAGATATTTAATTGAAGTCCTATGAAATGCAACTTTATTTCTACTGCTGAGCTGCACTCTGAGAGGGCCCTGAACAATACAAGATGGATCCTGCCCACAAAGACTCTGGGAAAGAACCAGCAGTGACCTGGGCCAGGAAAAAAACACCCAAATACCTGACTTCCTGGTAATGTCATTTGGAACCCATTAACTAGTACAAAAACAACCCATCCATAATAGATTAGACATGTTTTTTTCTGGGTCCCTTGCATGTATCCTTGCACATAAGTGCTAAGTATATAAACCCCCACCCTGCACTGTGGTTTGAGGACCTCTACCCCGGTGACTCAGGGAGTCGCTGTGCTGTCCGTCACAGAAGTCTTGGCACCAACTTCTGTCTGTAAGTTCCCTAATAAAAGCTAGATCTGATTAACCTGGCTTTTTGTGCTGCTTTTTTCGAATCCAACCTGTCAGTGCCCCTCGGAGTCACTCCTGCCACTGGTCCAGTGGGGTGCAACACACCCCAACTCAAATAGTCATATATACAAAATAAGGAGAAGTATAAACTATGAAAGAGAATGAATAATGAATTTATAAAGAAACCTTAAATTGTAAACATATAAAAATCCTTTACTTGCTTTTACCACATAGATTATACTTACGTGGAATATGGGTGCATTTTAAAAAGTTTGATTTGATGTGGGTTAGGGCTTCCACAAGTGAAAGTGTGTTTTTTAAGACACTAGACTAGGGTGCTTAAAACAGGAAAACGTGTCTGGGTATATAGGAAGGGGTGGCAATAACCCCAAGGACTTTGTGTCGCTGAATCATACACCCCAAGGAAGAGTCTTTCCTCATTCCATACATGTGCATCTGTTTACTCCTTCTTCCAACAAATATTTCGGATACCTTTTCTAGGCCAGGCCCAGTGCTAGGCACAAGAATACAAGGGCAAGCAAAGACATTGTCCTTGCCCTCCAGAAATCTGATGGTAAAGACAGAATTCCAATGCAGGGTGACCAGTGCTCTGAGAGGGGTGAGCAGAGGGGCTATGGGAGCCCAGAGGAGAGTAACTCATCCCAGAAATGTTTGGAGCTGAAACTGTAAACTCTTAGAAGAAAACAGGAGTAAGTCTTCGTGACTTTGGGTCAGGTAAGGCTTTCTTAGATACTACACCAAAGCACAAGCAACACAGGAAAACATAGGTGAATTGGGCCTTATCAAAATTAAACATGTTGGGGCTTCAAAGGACACCATCAAGAAAGTGAAAAGACAACCCACCGATGGGGAAGAAATGTTTGCAAATCATATATCTGATAAGGGACTTGTATTAGAATATACAAAGCACTCTTACAACTCCATAATAGACAACCCAATTAAAAAACATGGTAAAGGATCTGAGTATACAGTTCACCAAAGAAGATACACAAATGGCCAATAAGCACATGACAAGATGCTCAACATCATTAGCTATCAGGGAAATGCAAATCAAAACCACAATGAAATACCACTTCCTACCACTAAACCAGCCCTCGTCAGGGTGATTCTGACTCACAGTGACCTATAGGACGGCATAGAACTGCCCCATAGGGTTTTCAAGGAGCGGCTGGTGGATTCAAACTGCCAACCTTTTGGTTAGCAGCCGAGCTCTTAACCACTGAGCCACCAGGGCTCCTTCCTACCACTAGGATAATCAAAATGATGGAAAATCACAATTGGTGAGGATTTGGAGACATTGGAACCCACATACACTACTGGTGAGTACAGCTGCTTTGGAAAACGGTCTGGCAGTTCCTCAAGTGGTTAAACATAGAGTTAGTTACCATACGACCCAACAATTTAGGTATATACCCAAGAAAAATGAAAACATATGTCCACACAAAAACTTGTGTACAAATGTTCATAGCAGCATTATTTATAATAGCCCCAAACTATAAACAACCTAAATATCCACCAACTGATGAATGGATAAACAAAATATATATGGTATATCTGTACAACAACAGAGTGTTTTTCAGCCATAAAAAGGAATGAAGTACTGATACATGCTACTACATGGGTGAACCTTGAAAACATTATGCTAAGTCAAAGAAGCCAGTCAGAAGAGAACACATATTATGTGATTCCATTTATAGAAAATACCCAGAATAGACAAATCTATAGAGAGAGAAAGTAGATTAGTGGTTTCCCAGGGGCTGAGGGATAGAAGAGCTGTGGTGGTGCAGTGGTTAAAGCACTCGACTACTAACCAAATGGTCGGTGGTTCGAACCCACCAGCTGCTCCACAGGAGAAGGATGTGGCAGTCTGCTTCCGTAAAGATTACAGCCTTGGAAATCCTATGGAGCAGTTCTACTCTGTCCTATAGGGTCACTATACGTCAGAATCGACTCAGTGGCAGTGGGTTTGGTTTTGCTTTTGGGGGGATGGGAGAGTTTGGAGGCAAATAGAAAGTAACTGCTAATGGGCATAGAGTTTCTTTTTAAGCAGATGAAAATGTTCTAAAATTGATTGTGGTGATGGTTGCACAACTCTGGGAGTAATTTACAAACCTTTGAATGAGTGAAGTGTATGGTATATTAATTACATCTCAATAAAGCTGTTTTCTTTAAAAAAAAGTCACTGTATGATTCCATTTATATAACACTCTTGAAATGACAAAATTATAGATATACAAAACAGATTAGTGGTTGTCCGGAGTTAGGGATGGCGGCGGGGAGGAGGGTGGGTGTGATCAGAAAGGGGCAGCACAAGGGAGAGCTCTGTGGTGGCAGAAGAATTCTGTATCTTGACTGCGGTGGTGGTTCCGGGCATCAGCACTTGATAAAATGGCACGGAACTGCCCACACCAACTGGATCGTACCAGTATCGATTGCACCAGTCAGTCCGGTCTTGGATTGTACTTGAGTTGACTTGGATTGTACCAATGCCATTTTCCTGATTTTGATATTATACTATGGTTATATAAAATGTAACCATTGGGGGAAATTGGGTGAAGGGTACAAAGGACCTCTCTGTACTATTTTCCCAATTTCCTGTGAAGCTATAATTATTTTAAAATAACAAGTTAAAAAAATAACTAAAAAATAAAAAACAAGGGGGAAAAAAAAAAAGAGGAGTCAGCCTGGCCAAAGGTGCTGGTAGAAGTGGGGAGAATATTCCAGGAAGGGTTTCCAGGCAGGGGGAGACCTGTGTGCAAAGACCTGTGTCTTTGAGGCACTGCTAGCAGTTCATGTGGCTTCAGTGTAGGAGGGGGTACGATGGGGGATGAGGTCTGGAGACATAGGCTAGGACCAGATCACCTGTGTTAAGGAATTATGAATTATTTTCTGTGGATGAGAAGGAGCTCTGGAAAGCTTTTATCAGGGAAGTGACATGTCAGCTTTGTGTTTTAAGAAGACCCCTCTGGCAGCATGTAGAAAATGCTTGAGGGGCTGTCACTCTTGGCCACCCAAGCCATGCGGATGCCCAGACAAGACAGGAGCAGGGGCCAGGGCAGGGTGGGGCAGATTTGAGAGGCTGGATAGTAGATAGTGGAGATGGTGAAACTCTGGGCCTGGCCTTTAGAAGAGGGCTCCCCTGAAGAAGGAGGGGGTGTGTAAGCCCCAGTCTCCAGAATGAAAGCAAGGAGGCTGCCTGCAGGCAGCATGGGTTCCCTTGCAGGGTGGCTTCAGGGGCAGTCTGGAGGCCAGTGGCATGGATTTCTAAAGGGGGACTTCTTTGGATTTGTCCTACAACACTTGGTTCAGGCACTAATGGAGGCCTATTGGTTCTAGGATTCCTAGATATTAACCTGTTGTTTTCGAGTCGATTCTGACTCATGGAGAGCCCATGTATTACAGAGTAGAACTGCTCCATAGGGTTTTCTTGGCTGTAATCTTTACAGAAGCAGATCACCAGGCCTTTTTTCCATGGTACCACTGGGTAAGTTCGAACCACCAATCTTTAGGTTAGCAGTTTAGCACAAACCATTTGCACCACACAGGGCCCTAGATATTAGCCACATAATATTCTCTCTTCATTGAATTGAGTAGTGGCCTGTAGTTATGTCCTTGATGTACATTCTTCTTGCCAGAAGGAAGAAGGAAGGAAGGGAAACTAACATTTGAGTGCCCTCTATGTGCCAATAACAACAAAAACCACAACAGCTACAGGTCACATTTTTAAGTGCTTCTTTTGAGCCTGGCACTGTGCTAGGTGCTTTACATATATTATTTCTTCAATAGCCCCACATAGTCGGTACTATTGTTGTGTGCCGTCAAGTCGATTCCAACTCATAGCAACCCTATATGACGGAGTAGAACTGCCCCGTAGAGTTTCCTAGGCTGTAATCTTCATGGGAGCATATCATGGGGTCTTTTCTCCTGTGGAGCAGCTGGTGGGTTTGAACCAGTGACCTTTCAATTAGCAGCCAAGCTATTTTACACCAAAGGAAAGTGAAGCATGGGTTACACTAGTAGATGGCAGAGCCCATCCAAGGCCTGAGCTCTTACCCTCTGTACCACGTGGACGCTATCTTCATTGAGTCCTGCCTTTGGGTGGCCCTTCTGGTTCTGTGAGGTGTTGGATGTGGCACCTGGGTTCTGGCAGGAGGGGCAGAGAGACCTGGGCTTTATGTTGACTAAAGCCCCAGGCCTCCTGGGTAGTCTTGTGCCACACCCTAAGCTCAGGGAAGTCGCAGGCTTCTGGCCCAGCTCTGTATACCTTGCCCCACCTTTTCGCAAGTACCACTAGGCCAAAGGCTTCCAGAGTCAGAGCAGAGAGCTGGGTTTCCTGAGGAATAGGCAGACATCAGCATAGGGATCCAAGGTGTGGCTATAGCAGAGCTTCCTGCAGAAACTTCTGTCAGGCGTTGGGAAGAGGTGGGGGTACTGCTCCTTGGACAGTGTTCCCTCCTGGGAAAAGTAGCCAGGGATGACAAAACTTCAGGCCAGCTCCTGGTCCATCTGGGTTCCCTGTGTCCCTAAGGGCTGACTTCCTTCTTTCTTCTCAGGGAGTTCCTGACGGCTAGAAGCTAGAAGTAGAACTATGAGCTCACCTTTGGCCTCTCTTGGAAAGACCCGGAGAGTGCCCCTGCCATCAGAGCCTGTGAATCCAGGGTAAGGCCAGGCCTTGTGGGGGCTTCATGTCCATTCCCCTGTCTCCTCTCAACCTCCCGTGGCTGGAGGAGAATGACTTTTGGTGTCTTGGGGAATACAAAGAAGAGTGACTTTCCCTGACCACCTCATCTTTCTCTTTCTACCTTCTTTTGGGAAGCTCCACTTTGGTTGTAACCATAAACTGGATTGTGCTGTCTAATGATGTCTGGGCCCTGTAGGAATGGCTCACCCTCCAGCTACTCATCCTCTGTTCATTTATTAACTCTGCAAGCACTGATGGCGAGCCTATTCCAGGCCTGGCCCTGTGCTGGGCTCTCAGTAAAGCGTATACCTTACATCTGTCTAGCACTTTTATCTTTTCAAAGAATTTTTTGTTTCTTTTTCCTTCTTGCTCTCGCATTTTGAGTCATTCTAAGGCCAAGGAGATGCAGAGAGGTTAAGTGACAGGAGTTCCATGGCCATTTCAGGGCAGAGCTGAGGTGGGCTCCTGAGCTTAGGAGATCTTCTAGGCTTCCCATCTGAGACTCTGCCCTTCAGCTCTGCCCCATCCTTCTCTGCTGGGAAGAGTCAGACACCCCACAACCTGTTCCTTGGCTCTCCCCATGCTGGGGATGGGGTTGGGGTGGGTGTTCTCAGGAAGCAGAAGCCCAGCCTCCATCCCCTTTAGCCTTGGCAGGGAGGCTGGGAGGAGAGGGAGGCAGCCCCTATTCTGCAGACCAGCAACCCAGGGGCCCCTAACTCGCATTTCCTCCTTCTCCTTCCTGCCCGGGTTCCCAGGAGGCGAGGAATAAAAATCTACGGAGATGGTAAGTGTGGGCTCTGCCCTCGTGTCTTCTCGTCCTGTCTGCCTGGACCTCTGTGGGACTGGGCAGATGGAGAGAAGGCACCTGATGAACACCCGTGTGAGCCAGAGTGCTTGCCTGACTGCAGTGTTATCTGCAGCTCCCCCAGCCCCTCCCTGAGTACGAGGCTTCCCTTCCAGCAGCTTTCATATTGGGAGGCTCCACACCCTTAGCAGAGATGTTGCTGTTAACATTCAACCATAGGGTTGGCCGGTGGGGGCCTAGAAACCATGTAGGGGCTGAGATTCCCCAGCCCTCCTTCCCCCTACAGCCTGCTCCAGCCCATTACAGCCCTTCCTCCCTGAAGCCCTGTCCTCACGTCACTGCCTTGACCCCTGTAGGCTCAGGCCTTTGGATCCCAACCCACTCCTGCCCCTGTGGCGCCGGCATTGGCCACTTGGGTCACCCCAGGAGCCTTCCAGAGGTGACCCATTCTGGTTGGATCCTTGCTCCTCGACCTTGCAGTTTTTCTGCCCTCATGCCCCTGGGGAACAGAGGACAGGCCTCGGCCCCTGAGCGGTGACCTGGGCATCCCTATCTGCAGAAGATGAGGTGGATGTGCTGGATGATGGACATGGCTCAGAAGAAAGGCTCTCGATCCCTTCCTGCTACGGAAGAATAGGCGCCCCTGTGGGTAGGCAAGGTGAGAGCAGACACCTGAAGGTGTCTGGGTCTTCGACAGCAGGAGGGGGCCCCAGAGGAGGGGGCGGTGAGGCCCAGAGAGGGAGGGCAACTACCCTACTCCTCACTTCCCACCCCTGGCTGGCTATGGCCATCTGCTTGTACCCCAGACCTGTTCAGAGCCTGGTTTGGCATAAATCCACGTAGTGCCCCCTGCCACCTTGGTTCAGCAGGTCTGGCCAAGCCCCAGGCTAGGCTGTGGCTGGAGCCTCTGGAGTGGACCAAGCTGGAGTTACCATCACATGTGATGTCAGTGGGTCCAGGATTCAGGGTCAGAAAAGGATGAAGGACCTGAGGTGGGGCTCAGCCTCTTGCCATCTACTTCCTGCATAGCCCACCTAACCTGGCTCACACCATCCCCAGTGGACTTTGGTGATAGTGAGATCATGGAGGTGCCTGAAGTGGGATGGGGCTGATCAGGTGGCTTCCCAGAGGAGGTAGGATTTAGTGGGCCTGGGAAGAAGTGGAAACCTGGGCAGACCAGGATGAGCTTTGTGGAGTGCTGGGCAGGATCAGAGTCTGAGTTGGGAGTCTGGAGGACCTGGGGATGAGGGTAGAATTTTCCACTACTGTGATATCTTGGGTCTCTGTCTCCATCTCCTCCTCTGTGAAGTGGGGATGGGAACACCTAGCTCAGTGTGTTGAGGCGAGGACTTGATGAAATGCTACTGGACAGAGGACCCCTAGCCAGTACCTGTCACACAGAGGGTGCTCAGAGTGGTGGCCACCTATGAGGTCACTGATAATCCTCTACCAAACACCCCCTCCATTTTACAGGTGGGGGAATTGAGGCCCAGAGATGGGAAGAGCCTGGCCCAAAGTCCCACAACCATTTAGTTACAAAACCAGAATTTCCTGCACCCCAGCTGGGGATCCTTTCAATAGTAACCACAACAACCAGCTCTTCTGCTTGAAAGAGCTACCTACATCCTCTCTACACTTCTCCCCGCTCATTCACTCCCATCCTGCACAGCCGGTGTCTGTCCCTGCCATTCAGTAACTGCTCCCACCAAGGTCACAAATAAGGACTTGTCTGCCCTCTTTCACTTTTCTGCTGAGCTGCACTCAACACAGTTCACTGTCCCTCCTTCTCAGAACACCCTCGTCTCTGGGCTGCTGTGATGCCACTCACCTGGTTGTTCTACCTCCCAAGCTCTTTCCTCTTGTCCTTCTTTTCTAGTTCCTTCTTCCTCCCACCTTTCCAGTGTGGTTGTTCTCCTGCCTGGATTCTCTTCTCTTTCTCCACTCTTTGCCTCAGTGAGCTCATCCATGCTCTAAGTGCTGGCAGTTCTCAAATGTGTATAGCTCTGACTATATCAGTCAGGAAGTTTTTGACTACAAGTCAGAAAACCCTTACTCAACTAACATGGGCGTAAAGGAAGATTTATTATCCCACATACCAAGAAGTCCTAAGGAGGCAGCTCCAGGGCTGTTAATTCAGCAACTCAAAGACATCATCAAGAGTTAATGTTCTCATTGGAGGGTGCCCGGCTGCCATTACTGAACATTTTTTTTTTTTTTAACTAAATTTATCTTATTTTGTTGTTGTTGGGAATATACACAGCAAAACATACACCAATTCAACAGTTTCTCCATGTACAATTCTACGTGTACAATTCAGTGACATTTATTAAATTCTTGGAGTTGTGCTACCGTTCTCCCCCTCCTTTTCTGAGTTGTTCTTCCTCCATTAACGTAAAGTCACTGCTGCCTAAGCCTCCTATCTAATCTTTGCATTGCTGTTGTAAGATTGATCCCATATAGATAGGTTTTTTTAATTTATTATTATTATTATTTTAGTTTAAGGTTTAAAGATCATCTCAGGGCAAAAGTTTCCATTACTGAACATTTTGATCAAAGATTCTGTGGAAGAATCCTGATCAAAAGGGGAAAAATGCAGAAGAGAATTTCAAATTCTCATGGAATCCAGACTTTCTGGACAATGGGGGCTGGATGAACCTCTGAAACTATTGCCCTGAGATAATCGTTAAACCTTAAACCAATAACATCTCCTGAAGTCTTCTTAAGACCAAATAATAGTTTAGCTTAACTAGTAAAGAATGTCTGCCTTGAGCATTGTGCTCTTTAAGAACTATCTATATGGGATCAGACTGACAACAGCAACTCGAAAGATTACATAGGAGCCTTAGGCGACAGTGAGTTCATGGGAATGGGGGAGGAACAACTCAGAAGAGGATAGGGAGAATGGTCGCACACCTCGAAGAATGTAATCAATGTCACTGAATTGTACATGTAGAGACTTGAGTTGGTGTATGTTTTTGCTATATATATTCTCAACAACAGCAACAAAAATAAATTATTAATGGGAAAACAAAAAAAAAGTTCAGGGTTTTCCATCTTTCTCCGGAGACACCTTCAGCATGTCGGCCCCTGTGGTTGTCCGGTGATGGCTGCAGTTCTTGCATCACAGGTAGAAAGGGCAGCATCCCTAGGAGGAAGAGGGCCTGTCTTCCCATGCCCCTCTCATTTTTTCTTTTCCTAAACATTTTATTTTGAAAAATTTCCAGCATACAAAAAAGTTGAAATAATAGTATAGTATCGCCCATATGGCCTCCATTTGGAGTCAACAGTTGATGACACTTTGCCACGTTTACTTTCTTTCTTTCTGTCCAAGTATGCGTATACATAAATGTTAATGTATATTTTGGATGAACCATTTAGAAATAAATTGCAAATATGACGTTTCACCTCTAAAGACATCAGTGTGCATATCCTAATAATAAGAAAATACATAACCACAATACCATTATCACACCTAAGAACATGAATAGTTCATAATACTATCTAATGTACTTCAGGAGCCCTGGCGGCTCAGTGGTTAAGAGCTATGGCTGCTAACCAAAAGGCTGGCAGTTCTAATCCACCACCTGCTCATTGGAAACCTTATGGGGCAGTTCTACTCTGTCCTATAGGGTCGCTATGGGTTGGAATCGACTCAACGGCAGTGGGTTTTGTTCGGGTTTAATGTCCTACATTCAGATTTCCCCAGTGTCCCAAAATCTCTCTCTTTTTTCCTTTGTCATTTTAACCATTTTTAAGGATAGAATTCAGTGACATTAATTACATTCATCATGTTATGCTACCATCACCGCTATTTTACTTCCAAAAGTTTTACATCACCCCAAAACAGAAACTCAGTACCCTCCAGCAATAATGCCCATTCCCTCCTCCCCCGAGCCCGTGGTGACCACTAATACACTTTTGTCTGTTTGCATTTGCCTATTCTAGATATTGCATGTAAGTGCGGTCATGTAATATTTGTCCTTTTGTGTCTGAGCAAAATCTCTCTTACAGCTGTTTTCCCCCCCGATCTAGGATCCAGCTGAGCTTCATGCACTGTTTGTTTGGTCTCTGTGGTTTCTGTTCCTTTAGAACAGTCTCCCTGCCTTCTTACAAATAACAACAGGGACTTTTTTGAAGAGTCCAGGCCAGTTATCTCGCACAATGCCCCACATGATGGATGGGTCTGATTGTTTGCCCGCAGTGTTGTTAATGTGTCCCTCTGTCCACCATAAACCGGAGGTTAGATTTAGAGGCTTGATGAGATAGACGGTAAACTTTCTGACAAGAATGCTTCAAGGTGATGTGACTCCACTTACTAGCTGCGTGACCTTGACAAATTACTTCATCTCTCTATGCCTCATTTTCCTAAGGATATGATAACAGTTCATTTACCTCAGAGGCACATTGTAAGGATTACATATATTGATATATGTAAAGGGTTTAGAATAGTTCATAAGTGCCTAAGTGTTAGCTGCTATTATCACTTTTATTTTGGCCCCTGGGAATGCTGCCCCTGCTGCCCAAGCCTCAGTTCTCGGCCTGAGCTCCAGAGGACTTGTCTGGTGAGCAGGTGCTGTGTTCCGTGACTCGGACACCATGTCCGCCATGGCAAGGAAGTTGCAGGATCTGGAGCGGCAGGTGAAGGCCCAGTCTGTGGAGATGCTGTCCAAGGTGGGATACCGGGCGGGAGGGACCAGGGTCCCATCTGCAGGGTGGAGGGTCCCAGGATGGGGCAGCCAGAGAGGCCAGTGATGAAGCCAGAGCCCGTGGGTCCTGGGACCACCTCCCCAACTGAGCTGCCCAGCAGAGGGTCAGACCTGGGCCTGGGACTGATCAAGGTCCTTACAATCCTGAATAGAGAGACTAGAGACCATCTGCACAACTGATGAGGGCCCAGAGAATCTTGGGCTGGGTGGCAGCAGTGGGCTGCCGAGAGCTGTTCCCCAGACACTGGTTGGGGTACCTGGGGTGTACTTCATATCTTCCCCTCACTTCACTACGAGTCATCAGGGTTATCTGAGGTGTAGGAGCAATGACTGTGCCAAAGGGTGGCGGGGGGTGGGGGTCAGGGCTTTAAGCTCCCCAGCATCCCCACATAGGCAAAAATTCTGGGTCTTCCTCTCTGGAGGGGCTGGGGATCACCCATTCCCTACTCCCTTGGGCTCTGGGAGTCACAGGGCTCATGCTGACTCTGTACCATGCTGCTGCAGGATCAGAAGATATTGGCCCTGGAGGACTTGGTGCAGAACCTTCAGCAAAACCAGGGTAAAAGGCCCTCTCAGTGGGCATGGCCTGAGCTCTGTTGGGTTGAACGGCACCCTGGGTCAGGCACCTCCCCGGGCTGGTGGCTCCTGAGCACTTGGCAGTGACTTCTGGGCATCAGGGCTCTAAGAACATCCAGCTGGCTCCTGTGTGTGTCTGGACGGCTGAGCCCAGAGGGCCAGGGACACAGCCAGGACAGCGCTTGAGTTGCTCGGTGCCCTCCTATGTGGGTCTGAGCCCCTGGTGGCAGAGAGAGCTCAGCCCAAGCACTGGGTGCACCGTCTAAAGGGTAGAGGAGACTCAGTTCCACCCTCAGCAACCTCTAACCCAGGGTGGGGTGGGGTACTGGCCCCCTGAGGGCCTGTCACAGTGTCCCCTCTCGAGTCAGGTAGAGAGACCAGAGAGATGGGGACCCAGAGGCAGTTTTTTAGGGTCCCTAGCACAGTGGTTAAGAGCTATGTCTGCTAACCAAAAGGTGGGCAGTTCGAATCCACCAGGCGCTCCTTGGAAACCCTATGGGGCAGTTCTACTCTGTCCTATAGGGTCGCTGTGAGTCGGAATCGACTCAACAGCAACGGGTTTGGTTTTGTGTTCTCAGAGGGCAGCTTCTCCAGAGGTGGCCTGGCAGCCTCTGAAATGGGGCAGCTAAACCCTGTCCCCATCTTTCCTTGAAGGCAAGGCATCCCTGCAGCGGCAGGAGGAGCTGGAGACAACGTGCATGCAACTACAACGGCAGGTCGGCGAGATGGAGGTGAGAGAGGTGGGGCCCCCAGTCCCCTGCTCTGGGTGTCGGCCCCTCAGGTACTGGGTCAGGGCCCATTTCCCTGAGCCTCAATTCCAGCCAGGGGCCCTGGCCCATGTTTAACCTAGAGACTAACCTAGAGTTTAAAGAGCCAGGGAGAAGTCCAATGCCAGGGCATACCTGCCTTTTGGAGCCTGAACATGCCATTCCCTTGCTCAATAGACCTCAATAGACCATAGGAAAATTTCAGTTAGGGGGCAACGTGACAAAAAAGCTCACCCTGCTGTGCAGAGAACAGGTTGTCAGGGGTGCACAAATGGAAGGTAGAAGCAGCTGTTACAACTGTCCAGGAGAGAGACAACAGTGGCTTGAACTAGGATGGTAGCAGAGGAGATGGACAAAGTGGATGGACTCAAGCCTGCTTTGGAGCTGGTGCCCACAGGCCTTGCGGATCATCAGGGATAGTGGGTTAGAGAGAGGAATAGGTCATGGATGATTCCTAAGTGGATGGAGGTACCCTTGACTGAGATAGGAAAACCTGGAGGGGAAGCAGTTTGGGCAGTGAGGGCAGGGAGTCATGACTGTTTTGGACAAGTAAATTTTGAGATGCCTATTAGAAGTCTAAGTATAGATGGTTGGAACTTTGAGTCTGGGACTCAGGGGTGACATCTGCACTAGATATAAATTTGGGTACCGTACATATATATATTTGGGAGAGAGTGTAGAGAAAAGAAGGGGGCTCAGCCCTGGGCCCTCCAACACAGATGTTGCGTACCAGCAAATAGATGGGGAACCAGCAAAGCAAATTGAAAAGGAACAGCCCATGAGGTAGGAGGCAAACCAGGCATGTGTTGAAAGAGATGAAGATAGAAATGTGCCGTGTTTGACAACATGGAGGTTTTTGGTGGCTCTGCCGTGAGCAGTTTTAGTGAATTGTGGAGATGGAGGTCAGGTTGGAAAGAAAGGGAGATAAGGAAGCAGCCCCAGGAAGTGTAGACAACTCATTTTCCTGTAGCAGAGAGGATATGAGGCCAATCCCTAGTGGGGCTGGCCTGTGGTGGCCATGTCCTCTCAGTTCCGGCAGGCAGGGTGTCCCTGCTTCCTCACACTCAGGCCACACCCACTAAGGCTTGGCCTCACACGGTTCCCCAGGGTTCCTCACAAGGCTAACTTTATGGAGTTCTTGCTTGTTCCAAGGACCCAGCTAAGTAAATGACATGAATCATCTGAGTCTTCTTCACAACTTTGAGGGGCAGGTACTTCATCTCCATTTTATAGAGGAAGAGTTTGAGGCTCTAGGAGGTGAAGTGGCTTCCCAAGGTCACGTAGCTGGGAAGTGGCCAAGATCCCCCAGCCCATCCATCCCCTTTGTCTAGTTGGCTCTGGAAGCTGAGGACTGATGCTGGGCACTGGGTTGATGCTGCCTTTTCCCTGGGAAGGGGCTGAGCTGACGGTGCTCCCGGCATCTCCCCCTTCTCTTCCCCCAGCGGTTCCTCAATGACTATGGCCTGCAGTGGGTGGGTGAACCCACGGACCACGATGACTCAGAGGGCAAGGCAGTCTCAGAGGATAGCAAGAAGGACTGGATGACAGTCAAGAAGTTCTGGAAGCCAGGTAAAGTAGGGGTTATCCCTAATCTCTCCCACAAAGAGAATTCTCCAACAGCTTCCTGTTGGCCATTGGCCCTCCAGAATCCATCTCCTTCATGCCCCTGCCTTCAAGCACAAGAAGCCCCTGAGGTATTCCACACTTTGTCCCTGACGCAGCTCAGCAAAGGCCATGGCCTTCATCACTGACCACCTCACCTGCTGGCCAGTTTCTCCTTCTGGTCTCACCTCAGTCTCTGCTTGCTCATATTGCAAAGGCTCCAGAGACCCAGAGATACAAGATGTAACAACAGGCCCCACTTGCCTCAGGCTTTGTAGTTTACCAAAAGTCATCCATCCCTTAAAAAAAAAAAAATCCTTCTGCTTTGGAAGCCAGCTCCTGCCCTCCCAGGGCTAAGCCTCTTCTTTTCAGGTTTGTTCATAAGCCAGACAATTAAAATCTATCTGCTTCCATGGGACTCCCACCACATTTTATTTTTAACTCAACTTTTAATATCTAGAGGGACTGCACTCCTGCTCCTTAGATTTAGAGCCATAGAACTGGCTATTTCTGAAAGTCAGGTCCACCTTCCAAGAATGGAGGTTGTTGTCCAGAGGTACTTCTGCAGGCTCTGGAGTTAGGCAAGCCTGGGTCCTCATCTTGACTCCACCAGCTATTCCAGGTGTGACTTGGGCAAGTGACTTCCATTCTCTGAGCCTCAATTTCCTCATCAATAAAATGGGGGTAATACTCTTCCCGTCCAGTTACAGGGAGTAGATAAGTTAATAGAGGCAGAACACTTAGCACTGCCTGGTATGTAATAGGCCCAGCAAGTTGGAGCTCTTGTTGTTTTCCAAAGTCTTTGGCATTCCCTTCCAGGAAGGCAATGGCAATCTGAAGGTAACATGAGCTTAGCTCCCGAGGGGGCCATTTGAAAGATGACAACACTCTCTTCATTTCATGTTTCCTGCTCAGTAAAAACCCAGACTCAATACATGAATGTCCTACCTTATATTTAGACCTGGGCTTTGGCCAGGTCCCCCAAAATCTCAGGGCACAACCCCCTCACTGCATATTCTGAAAACATGACTTCCCATTTGTGTAACATTTGCAGCTTTCAAAGCATTTTCAAAAACATCCTTTACACAGGCCATGGGTAATTTCATTTTATAGATGGGCACACTGAGGCACTGAAGGAGTCAGAAGACTGACTGCTGAGTGGAGGTGGCAAGACTTAAGGCTGAGGCCCCGCTTGGATGCGGTTATAGTAATCTGGGCAGAAGATGGTGTGATGCCCAGCAGGAGGGTGATGCTGGTGGGATGGCAAGAAGAAGCAGAGCAGAGAGATTTAGGAGGGTGGAAGGAGTCAGGGATGATCCCAGGGAGCACAGCTGTGGGGGAAGATATTGAATCTCTTTGGGATGTGGCAGAGCTAAGGAGCTGTGTGGCATCTGGGTGATGCCAGGAAGTGGTGGGGCATGGCTCTGCTGCCCAGGATGATGCTGCAGGCCTGGGCCTGCCAGCAGCTCCAATACACTAACTGAACTCTGAGCAAGACTGCCATGGGAAGAGTTCCACAAGGACCCCCACCTGGGTGAGAGGCAAGGCCCTGGCAGGTGACTGCTAGATGCTGTAAGAACATCTGCCCTGGGGTCCAGAGCCAGAGGCCTGCATGGCAAGCTGGTTTCAGGCATCACATCGCCCTGCATCTTGTTGGAGGGCAGCCTTCCTCCTGGCCAGTGGGGCCTTCCTGCCCCTTTGGGGAATGTCTTAGTTATCTAGTACTGCTACAACATAAATACCACAAGTGGGCAGCTTTAACAGATAGAAATTTATTTTCTCACAGCTTGTTGTTGTTAGGTGCCAATGAGTTGGTTCTGACTCATAGAGATCCTGTGTACACCAGAATGAAACACTGCCCGGTCCTGCGCCATCCTCACAATGGCCGCTATGTTTGAGCGCATTGTTGCAGTCACTGTGTCAGTCAATTTCATCGAGGGTCTTCCTCTTTTTTGCTGACCCTCTACCAAGCATGAAGTCCTTCTCCAGGGACTGGTCCCTCCTGAGAACATGTCCAAAGTATGTGAGACAAAGTCTCACCATCCTTGCTTCTAATGAGCATTCTGGCTGTATTTCTTCCAAGACAGATTTATTTGTTCTTCTGGCAGTCCATGGTATAGTCAATATTCTTCACCAACTTCATGATTCAGTCTTCCCTATTCATTCTCCAGCCTTCCCATGCATATGAGGCGATTGAAAACACCATGGCTTGGGTCAGGTGCACCGTAATCCTCAAGATGACATCTTTGCTTTTCAAGACTTTAACGAGGTATTTTGCAGCAGATTTGCTCAGTGCAAATGTAGTTTGATTTCATGACTGCTACTTCTGTGGGTGTTGATTGTGGACCCAAGCACAATGAAATGCTTGACAACCTCAGTATTTTCTCCATTTATCATGATGTTGCTTATTGGTCCAGTTGTGAAGATTTTTCTTTTATGTTGAGATGTAATCCATACTGAAGGCTGTGGTCTCAGTTTACAAGGCTAAAAGTCTGAACTCAGGGCGCTGACTCTAGGGGAAGTCTCTCTCTCTGTGTCGGCTCTGGGGGTGAGGTCCTTGTTTCTTGGTGATCTTCATGTGGCTTCAAGTCTATCTTCCCCCATCTCTGCTTGCTTAGTCTGCTTTTATATCTCAAAAGAAATTGACTTAAAACACACCCTATACTGCCCATTAACATAATAAAGACAACCAATTCCCAAACAGGATTATAACCACAGGTATAGGGGTTAGGATTTACAACACATATTTTTGGGGGACATAGTTCAATCCATAACAGGGAGGGTCAGACCAGATGAGTGGATTCTGAATCTGCCTCTGTGGATTCCCCCCTCCTCCGCAAGAAAGACAGCAGCCCTGCTCTGTTCTGTTCTTTTATGCTTCGAGTAGGGCTGGCTTTGAAGCTGAGTGCTTCATGGCTAAAGCAACTGTGAAAACCACCCAACCATTCAGTCTCGGAGTCCCCTCTGGCTACTTGTCCCCTCTGTGCCCCCTTTTCATTCTTTTATTTTTTGATTCTTCAACTTTGGAGTGGGTCTTGAATTAGCTCTTCTTGCCAGATGAGTGACACATCTTTCATTTCTAGCAGCTTTTCCTCCTGCCCACCACCGCACCCACCCTGTCTCCTGGCTTTCCCCTTTCTCTCTGCCCCACTGTTTCCAGCCCCCAGATGCCAGCCTGCTCCTGCCCAAAGGCCCCCAAACTCACGAAGCCTGTCTCCTGCTGGCCTTCATACGCTGGCTCATTTTTCTGGCTTCCCTCTGTTGGACCCCACCCCCATCGGTCCCATGGATGAGCCAGAACATCTATATTGGTCCAAAAGGGAATGATTCAGAACATTCTAGAGCCAAGGACTAACTGCCTTAGGGATAAGGGTCAACCGGGCCCATAACGGGGCTCCAGCTGAGGAGAAGCCTTGCAGAGGTTTGCCTCAGGCTGAATCATTCACCCCTCCCCACACTCCCCACCAGCGTATGGAGCATCAAATAGGATGCTGTGCCAGGCGCTTCAGGGTGTGCAGAGACATGAAAGATAGTCCTGCTGTGGTCAAACACCATCAGGGCAGGTCAACCTTGATCTTCTTTCCCCTCCTTCCCATTCCCCTCTCTGACCTCCTTACTCACTCTCCTCCCTGTTCCCCTTTCTGAGCTCCTCTCCCCCTCCTCCCCGTCCTCCCCGTCCTCCTCTCTAAGCTTCTCTCTCCCTCCTCCCTATCCCCTGTCCCCCTCCTGAGCTGTTCTCCCCCTCCTCCTCTCAGAGCTCCTCATCCCCCCATCAAGTTCCTGCCCTCCCTTTATCTCCTACCTCTCCCTGCCAGCCCCCTTCCATCCCCACCATCCTTCTCCCAGGTCCCAAGCTTTTGAGTCTGGGTTTGGCATGGCCATCGTAGGATTGGGTCCTGGATCTGCCCTTTAGCCCCTCAGATTAGCCTGGCCCAGACCCCAGGCAATCTAGGCTCTTCCCTACCCTCACTTTCACCTCAACCTTTGCTAGTGCTGTGTCCCCTCCCACGTGCCTTGCACACTTCTCTCCCCTCCTTTGAAGCTTGACTCAAAGCCAGCCTCCTCCCACACAAGTCTTAGTGCCAAAATGTGCCCGGTACCATGCTGCTGCTTGTAGCTGCCCCAGGGCATTGTTGGAAGGGACTCTGCTTTAGAGGGAAGGGGTTAATGGCTCAGGCTGAGGAGTGGGGATCCTGGGTGGGATCTGACCCTGTATGGGCAAATTGCTTAACTGCCCTCAGCCCATTTCCTCATCTGTGAGATGTCTAGGCCGCTGTGAGGATGGAATGGGAGTGCAAGTGGAGTACTTGGCACGCTGCCGCATGGTCAACTAGCAGGGACTGCAGTCAGCGTCACTGCATTGTTCCTGTACCCTGTGTGCCCAGCACAGTGCCTGGCACATGGGCCAGGGTGTGTGCACACACACGGGATTGGTTGGTGGTGGGCCTCCTGCCCAGTGAGGCAGGCCCGGCCGGTCAGCATGTTTAGGGGAGATTAGCCTGTCCTCTGCAGGGAACAGGCTGGGGAGGGGGCAGCGCACTGCTCACAGGGGCCAGAAAGAGCTGCGGGTAGAATGGGGCAGGCTGAGCTCAAATCCTGTCTGTGTCATGGGCTAGTTGTGTGCTCCTGGCAGTGACCAGCCTCTCAGAGCCTGTTTTTCTCCCACTGACTCTTCTGAGGGGCAGAGTGAATGCTGGCAAAGTCCTCAGTGCAGGGCGTGGCTCGCAGGTGTGTGGTAACAGTGGTTCTATTTCCTGTTACAGCAGTCTTTGCGTGGGGCGATGGGGAAGGAGGCATGGAGGGAGGGCAGTGGAACTGAGAGAGGCAGGGGCACCTTGCTCACTACTTGGTCTCTCACAGAAGTGGGTGGTTCTCCCAGGGACCTGCAAGGAGCTAGCCCCGTACAAAGCCACCACTCACCTGCTTATTGCAGTAGGGTCTGGCCCTACTCTGCACTCCACAGCCCCCACACTAGCACTTACCACATGCCATCATCACTACCCCATCTCCTTCACTCGCGTGTGGTGAGCCTGAGGAGGGCAGGGCCCTGAGTGTGGCACTGCCAGAATTCATAGGGCCTAGCAGAGCTTAAGGAACCCTGGTGGTGCAATGGTTAAGTGCTTGGCTGCTAACTGAGAGGTTAGTGGTTCAAGCCCATCAGTGACTGTAGGAGAAAAGACCTGCGATCTGCTCCTATAAAGGTAACAGCCGGGAAACCCTATGGGGCAGTTTTACTCTGTCCTACTATGAGTCTGAATCAACTTGACTGCATGCAGCAACAACAGTAAGTGGAGCATCAATGCTGCAGATGTGTTTGCTAAAGGGGTGGATGGATCCAGCACTCAGTCTGGGCCAGGCCCAGGGCTGGCTGCTCCAGCCCTGCGTTCAGGGAGTGCCTAGTGGGGTTGAAGAGACAAACAAGCAAAGAGAAAACAACAGCCTATGACAAGGGCTGAGGAGAAGTACACCCAAAGGCTCCAGGAACCCAGGAAGTAGGCTTTTTGGAGGAGGTGGGGGTGAGTGAGAGCAGCCTGTGCCCAGTGATGAACAGGAGGGTAGGGTGTGAGAGGCCCAGAGAGGTTGGCACACTTGCCCAAGTCACACAGCTCGGAAATAGCAGAGCTTGGTAGTGTGGCTCCAGAGCCCTGGAGGATGCTATGATGCCCAGAGCACAAGGGGAGGTACCTGTTGAGGGGAGGCTGGGGAAGCCTGGCTCTGAGGGCTTGGGAGTTGGGCCAAGGAGCTCGGCTTGAGCTCCGCATTTCCCTGCTCCCACCCCCGCCCCATTTTTTTTTTAAATAAAATCATGAGCTCTTGAAGTTGGATAAGGCCTCAGAGATGATCCCCTGGCACTGCTCCCCTCCCCGGAAGGGAACCCCCAGTGAGCTGCGTCCCAAGAACCAGCACTGAGAAGCAGTCTGCGTGGTCACTGAGAACAGAGGCTTAGAGTTAACTGGGCCCAGCAAACCATGTGACCCTGGGCATGTCACCTTACAAGGCCCAATTTCCTCATGTGTAAAATGGGAACAGCGATAGCTACCTCAGATCTGCTTGGCACAGAGCTAGCTCCATGCAAGGCCACTCGCTGAATCATCATTTACAGACAGGTTCATTGGCTGGATCTTGTGGGCAGGGAGAGAGTTTTTAATATCCACCCATTTCATGGAGGGGAAAGCCAAGCCTCTGAGAGGAAATGCCTTACCACCTTGTCCTGCTGCTAGCTTGACCTCTGTCACCTTGTGTGACCCCACCCCTGCACTTCTCCCCCATCAACACTGAGTCAGACCTCTGCTGACCACTGGTGGGGTGGGAGCTCACTGGCTTCATCCACCCTGCTGTGTGGCTCTTCCTGCCTTATTCCTTCAGGCCTGGTTTACCCAGAGCTGTGGCTCCTTCCTGGGCCCCTCATCTCACCTCGTCCCCTGTGTCCAATACCTGCCCAGCCCTTCCTGCTTTCACTTCTGCCAAGTCCTAACCCAGCTGGCTGAGTGCTGCCTCTGGGGCCCGTTCTGTCAGCAAACTTCTCTTTTCCCTCTCATTCTGTCTTGGCATCATCCCCTGGGCTTCCTCCTGCCCCGTTCCCTGTGGACCGCCCATGCCCATGAGCTCCCTGAAAAGCCTTGGCCCCTGGAGGCAGCTTGGTGCAGGGGGAGGAGCACTGGATCAGGAGTCAGAGTCCCTGTGACCACTCCTGGCTCTGTGCTGTGTGGTCTGCTTTGGCTAAGTCACCTGACCTCTCAGGCCTCACTTCTCCCATCTGTAAGAATAGGGGTGGGGCAGCGTTGGGTGAGAGAGCTTCTCTATTGTTATTTTTAGGTTTACCAATTTGTTCTTAAAGTAGTTTTTAAAGGAAAGTAACGTTTTGATATTGTTCTGAATCCAGATATACCAGGGATGCTCAGGGCAGTCTGAGTAGGTTTTCCTGCCAGCCTCTTCTGAGATCTGAAGGACTCCAGGGAACCTCAGGTGGAGGTGGGGGGCAGGTGCAGCCCAGGGATGTGGGGAGAGGGGAAGGCCAGCTGGGGCTTACTGTTTCAGCTCCCACAAGGCAACAGGAAGCACAGCCACCCACATCCGTACTTACCTGGCACAGCTGCTGCCCTCTGTGGGGAAAGGAATTGGGTCCCCAGAGTCCTGACCCACATCCTGCTACAGCCTGGCTGTCCTGGTGAAAAACAGCCTCCAAGAAGGCCCAGGAAGTCACTGCGGTGTTGTGTGCTGGGTCTGGTTACACCCTGGTAGATAGCTTATTTGGGGGACCAGGTCATGTCAAGGACGCAGAACAGACCCCAGCCGTCAACAGCTGGTGTTCCTCCTGACCTCTCCCTTTGCTGCTGTGGCATCTGTCGTGTCTGTCCCCACCGCCCCATCTTCACCCCCCAGAGCTTACGCACAGCTGTATGTTCACATGTGTTTCAGAGGAGGCCAAAGCTCACGTCAGCTTCTCACAGGGGTCTGTGACCCAGAAACAGTTTGCACAGCCCGAGGTCTGCCCTAGCTTTCCCAACATCCTACCTAACAGACATCTGTCCTAACCCCTGACCCTCTTCTCCTGATGGTGCAGATGGGCAGGAAAAACACTCAAGTCAGCCCTGTCTCTAACTTGCCAGGTGGCCTAGGGTGAGTCATTTTTCATTGCTGTGGGCCTGTTTGCTCATGTGTAAAAGTGGAGATAAATGACACCTGCCTCATAGCCTCAGGGGTGGCCTGAGGATCATTTGTGGCAAGGTAGAGTGGGTAACAATAACTAACATGCGCAGAGTGCTTGCAAGGAGATGGCCCTTACCTGGCGGGCATCTTGGTCCCTCACAGCCATCCTAGGAGATAGATGCTATCATAACCCCATTCTAGAGAACGCTGCCGCGCACAGCATTAAATGGCTTGATCAAAGGTTGCACAGCTAGAAATGGAGGAGCTGGGATTTGAACCCAGACTGCTGTGATCCTGAGTTGGAGCTCTGCTCAGTGCTTTTAAGCTGCCAACCCAGTGCCTGACAGACAGACCTGGGACCAAATCCTGCTTCTGCCACTTACCACTGTGTGTCCCCAGGCAAGTCATTTTACCTGCTCTACCCCCCAGTTTCCTCATCTGAAGAATGGGGATGATCAAGCCTCTGCAGCAGAGGGTTGGTATGAGGAGTAAATGTGAGCACATAGTAAGCCCTCAATAAAAGATAGTTGTCCTTTCTCCTCCTCAGGTAGTCACTTAAGGAGTTGCCACTGCCCAGCCTGGGGAGGGCAGCCACAGGCGCCACTGAGAGAGGCTCATGGGTGCCCGCCCTCTTTGCCAGGGGATTCAGTGGTGCCCCCAGAAGTGGACTTTGACAGGCTGCTGGCCAGCCTGAAGGACCTCAGTGAGCTGGTGGTAGAGGACGAGACCCAGGTGACGTCAGTGCCCGGCAGGGCGCGGCTCTGTGCCCTTGAGCCCATCCCCCTGAAGCTTTACCGGAATGGCATCATCATGTTCGACGGGCCCTTCCGACCCTTCTACGATCCCTCCACGCAGGTAAGAGCAGGAGACAGGCCGCTCTGGCGCTCCTACCTTCCTGCCAATAGTTGGAGATGGTGGGGCTCAGCTCTCCCTAGGCCCAGCCTGCACTCCCCCAGGCACCTAGGCTCAGTCACAGCTGGTGCTTCATGCACGATTTGCAGAGGGCCCCCACCCAAATCCTGGGGCTCTGAGTATTTCCATAGTGATCCACTGGGTTAGCCCAGCACCAAGGGCCTAACATCCAGGGAGGAAGCAGGTTGGGGGGTCCCACACATGTCCAGCCAGGCCTCACCTTCCCTCTCCCACCTGCAGCACTGCCTTCGAGACATCTTGGATGGCTTCTTCCCCTCAGAGCTCCAGCGACTATACCCTGATGGAGTCCCCTTTAAGGTGATGGCCTGTTCCTCAGACCACCCCCTCCATATGTGGGGATTTTGGAGAGGGTGAGGATAAACAGCTCCCTCTCAGGGGTCACGCAGTCTGCGGTGCGGAGCCACTTCAGCACCCTCCGGGGACCTTAGTCTGATGACCTCCCGGAGGTGAGCCTGAAGCTGGGCTGGGAAGGGAGCAGGGAGGCTGTGGTTGCTATATGGTGGGGTCCACTGAGGCTGAGCAGCAGGCAGCACCCTCTGCTGGCACCCTGAAGGCACAGCCCTGGCCAGGCAGGACTGCTGCCCTTCTCTTCCCCCTTGGCATTCAGGACACCCTGACAGTCTGAGGTCCCTGAGGAATCTATGCAAAAGTGGCCCAGCTTCCCTCAGAGGCTTCTGAAGCCATCAGTCGGGGTGGAAGGCAGTCCTGTGAGCCACAAATGCAGAACAGAAACGGGCAAATGTTGGGGCTGAAGGACGGTATGGGACTGGTCCCTGCTGGGGTGTGTGAGCTGGGGGTGCTGCTATGGGAGCACGTGAGGGAGTATGTCCCAGAGGGTGGGTAAGTTAGTTCCACAATGAGAAGGCATGTGCCACCAGAGCTAGGAAGAAAGTGTGAGTCATAACAGAGGGCGTTGGAGGCAGTCTGTGCCAAGATGCCACCAAGAGGTAGGCCTTGATGGGGGCAAGTGAGGTAATATGCATGATGATGAGGTCTACCCTGCAGACTAGACCACAGCAGAGGGCTTTGCCCTTTCTTAGTATCCTCCCCTCACAGTCAGCTCATGAGACGGAGTCTCTGAGGGGGATGTCAGTGCTGTGGCTTCAGCTGGCATAGGTCAGGGCTGCTTGGTGGAGGAGCAGGGCCCAGGTAGGTGGTAACAACATGCACTGTGGTTCCCCTGCTCTCTCCCAGGGCTTCAGTTTCCTTGTCTGTAAAATGGGAATTGCATTAGACACACTGAACTATCCCTTGGTCCTGTTCCCAGAGTCTGTGTTTGAGGCCTCTGTGTGGGCAAGCAGGGGTGGAGGTAGGGCCCAGGGCTGAAGAGCTGGGCCCGTCTCTGTTGCCGTTCCTTCTTGACAGGTGAGCGACCTTCGCAATCAGTTCTACCCGGAGGATGGGCTGGACCTGTTCCCAGGCGAGGGCCGTGTGGTGGGCTGGCAGAAGATACGCAAGGCCTCAGGCAGATTGGAAAACTCAGGTGAGCTCAGCCCTGAGGCTGAGCCTGCTGGCTGGGGGACTGTGCAGGTGACCTCCTCTGCCATCCCTCGCAGTCTCCCCCTCCCCACCAACCCCTCACCAAGGCTCCCAGTGCCCTCCTCCCTGCAGGTTCCAGGATGACTGCTGAGAGGTTTCTGAACAGGCTGCCCAAGGTCGTGATCCGGCAAGGAGAGGTGGTTGACATCCGTGGCCCCATCCGGGACACCCTACAGGTGAGACCAGCCCCAATTCCTCCAGCCCTACTTAGGGGTGTGCACCACCAACCCTGGCGCAGCCTTCCAGAGCAGTGGCTTGTCTAGAGGCTCAGGCTTGGGGGCCCTGATGAAGGCCTGGACTGTCCCCTGGAATATGTAGAGCTGGTGAGAGCTCTGGCCGGGGACCCAGCAGTGGGTTGGGGGAGGGGGATGTGGCAGGAAGAGGGGAAAAGTTCTGGGGTCCAGGCCATGGGATGAGCCCAAGGCCCAGGCTGCCCTCTCACAGTTCAGACAAAAATATAGAATTCAGTCCTGGTTGCCCCCAGGCCCCTTAAACTCAGCTGGCCCTCACAGAGTTCATCATCTACCCGCACTCCCCATCATGCTATTCCTCCCAGGTCTCCACCTGTGAAAGGCACCAAACCTCAGTTTTCCAGGACTTCTCTGCTTCCTTCACCCCCACACTGCCAAATCCTGTCTGGTCTGTCGATTCCTAGAACTTCTCCCAAATCCATCGCTTTTCTCCATTCCCACTGCACCACCAGCCTAGCGTAGGCTCTAGAGTGTCCCCCAAGACAATTGCAACAGCTTCACTGGCCTTCCTGCTCCAGCCAGCCCTCTCCCAGCAGTCTCTGTGCTCTTTTGGAAATGTAAATTGGATACTTCCCTGCTGAAATCCTCCAGTGGTTTTTGGGAGGATAGGGCCATGCTCCTTATCCCTGCCCTCCTCATCGAAGCCCCTCCCCACCTCTTCTCTCTTCCTGTCCAACCTGATTTCCAGCTTCAACCTCGCGACTGGCTGGCAGTTTCCCTAATGTAGCACCCCCTCTAGGAAGCCTTTACCGAGCTCAAGATCTTTGCCTATGCTGTCTGGAATATCCCTGCTGCCATTCTCCCCACCCCCCATCCCCCCATTTCTAAGGACTCCTTATGCTTCAGGCACAGCCCAGATGCCATTTCCCCAGGGAGGCACCCTGCCTGGTTGTGGTCTCTGTGGGGTTCTGTCTTCCCCACTAGACTGAGGGAGCTCAAGGCTTCTTGGGGGAATGACGGGACCACCTCCCGGAGAGGGACCTCCCTCTCCACTTCCTCTCCTTGGGCCGTAGTTTACACAGAACAACCTCCCCACTAACCCTGCATTGCCCATTGGTCTCATCCATCCGTGACCAAGGATGAGTCTTCTTCTAAGGGTTGGAGGTGGGGAACTCTGTCCACTCTCCATCTTTGCCTTCCAGAACTGCTGCCCATTGCCAGTCCGGATCCAGGAGATCGTGGTGGAGACAGCTGCTTTGGCCGCGGAGCGTGAGAGGTGAGGGCCAGGCTGAGAGGTGAGGGCCGGGGCTTGGGCTACAGGGGCGCTGATGGCCCTGGGCCCGCAGGAGCCAGGGGTCGCCTGAGACGCCGGCGCCCCCACTCTCCACGCTGCGCATCAAGTCCGAGAACTGCGAGCAGGCATTCCTGCTGATGATGCGGCCCGAGGACACTGTGGGCGACGTGCGCGCCCTGCTAGCGCAGGCCAGGTGGGCTCCGGGCTGGGGCGCGGGCTGCAAAGGGGCCGCTGGCTCCATGCCCGGCCTGACTCGCCCCGCCCGGTCCCCAGGGCTGTGGACCCCACCACGTTCGAGATCTTCAGCACGTTCCCGCCCACGGTCTACGACGACAACGCGCTCACGCTGCAGGCCGCAGGCCTGGTGCCTAACGCGACCCTGCTGCTGCGGGCGCGCCGGGCTCCGCCGCCCGTCCCAGAGGGCCGCCCCTGCTTCAATCCAGACCCTAGCCCCAGCCCTGAATAAAGCACCCGCCCCCGCCACTGGCTGCTCCGCCAGGCTCTCTAGGCCCGCCCGCCCAGCGGGGCGCCAGGGAGGGCGGGAGCCCAGCTGGGCCGGGGAGGGGGCGGCACGGACCCGCCCATCAGTAACCGGAGCCCCAGCTGGCGGGCCTGGCCGTTGGGTCTTTGTCCTCCAGGTTCCTCTTTCGCCCACCAGGGCTAAGCGGATCCAGCGCAGGGAGGGGCCGGCCTAGCTGAGTTTACAGTTCCCCCATCCTCAGCCTCAGCTGGGCCAGCGGGGCCTCACATGTGCAAGTGTGCAATCAGCAGATGCCTGTGCAGACAGATGTGTATAAAGCCACAAGCATGTGCAGACACTTCCACAGTATGCACAAAGCCCCGGCCACAACTACTCTCATGCCCCCAAATTGGCAGCAATGCAGCTGTGCACCCACTCCCATGACACACCCACACTCAGCCAGCCTGCCAGCACATAGGCAGGCAGCCGCCGGAAAGCCGCATTTAGAGACAGGCATGCAAACATGCATACACACCAAGGCACAGGAGTGTTGGGGACACCACGCATGTGACCTGGGGGCACCCACTTAGTCTCCAGGAAACGCTGGTCCACACAGGCTTGTGTGTGCCAAACACATATCCAAGCACATGCACCATCATACACGAAGGTGACAGACACATGGGGACAGCTCAGCCATCCTGCCCACAGGAGCACAGCCTCAGCAGAGTCACATCGCCCAGCCTTGCTTAGGGCAGGGCCCAGGATGCCCAGGCCACAACCAAACAGACACAATGCCAATGGAATGGAACATTTAATTGTCTCTGGGTGCTCCCAGGACAGGGATTGCGGGGCCTTTGGCAGAGCCCTGGCTGATGGCACCAACAGAGGTACCTGTCAGCCAGTACCAGGCAGGGTGGCAGCCTCAAGGCTGGCTGGGATAGCCGGCACTGGAGCTGTTGCTTAAGACTAGTGGGTAAGGAATGTTGCCTTTGAATGGAGGAGAGGTGGCTACAGTTAGAGGAGAAGGGGCCTGGGCTGGGGGGAAGGGGCTCCAAGGTCAGAAGGTTAAGTATGACAGGGAATTGGTCACAAGGTCCTTCATGGCCTGGTGAGGGCTGGGGGAGGAGGGGGGAATGTGGTGACGGAGTCCAGTGGGGGACCATGGGTGGGCTTGGCTCAGGCCAACTTCAGGAACTCCTGCAGTGTGTTTTGTTCCACAGCCTCCACGAAGAGCTCATAGTCCTGGGGGAGGGAGGTGAGGGTGGCCACCTGAGTGCTGGCGCTGGACGCCCACTAGTGCTTTGTCTCACGTCTGACCCTGGCGGGATACCTCCACGACACTCCCCCCAGCCTCCAGCCCCCAGGCCCATACCCCACAGTACTGGTCCCCGTTGACAATCTGGGGCGGGGTGGCCTTGGGGTTGCCTGCCAAGGCTCGCATCTCATCCCGTAGGGCGTTGTCCTGGGAGATGTCCACTAGCTGGTACTGGATGCGCTTGCCGTCCAGGATGCGAGTCACCTCGCTCTGCTGGGACTTGATCTGGGGGCGGAGGGCCGGCAGGGGTCAGCGGGCAGGCTGGGGGATGTGGCGGGGGGAAGCCTGGGCCGTGCGAAGGGCTGTGACCAGGAGCTTTGGTTCTCCTGCCCCTTCCACACTCTGGGGAAGGGTTCTAGCCACTGGTCATTTGGGAGTTAGACTTGTGGTGTAGGGTGAAGCGAGGAACCACCAACTGTGGGAAAGGGTCAGAATAGGGGAAGCGAGATAAGGTTCGGGGTGAGGTGAGCCAGGAGCTGACCGAAGGGGAGGCAAGGCAGCCCTGGATGGAGGCGTGGTCAGGGTCCACCCCCACCCCACGCGCGTACACGGCGGTGGAGAAGGCAGGATAAGGATGTGGTCGGGGCAGCCTGGTAGTGGGGGTGCGGAGAATGGCTGTCCGCGTGACAGAGGATGGGCGCGGGCAGTTCACGCTGGGCCGCGGGGGAACCTAAGATGCCCGATGAAGGAGCCCGGGATGGAGCTGCGGACCCGCCTCCAAATCTTGGAGGCCGAGCTCAGGGCCTCGACGCCCCCCACCCCCCGCCCCGGCCCGCCCCCGTCCTTGGGGGCGGGTCCCGAGCGCCTGGTCCGGAGCTCCGGGACACGGCCCCCGTCCTTTCCCTTGGAGCCCGCCTTGGCTCGCACTTACTTCGCGGGAACCGGTGACCGACGTGCTGTAGACGCGCAGGCCACTCATGCTGCGGGTGGACGGAAGGACCGACAGACCGACAGGCAGCGATAGCGGCAGCAGCACGGCCAGGAGACGACGCCGCCGCGCTCGGGAGCGGTTTCCTTCCTGCTCAGCCCGCGAGTCACCGCTCTCAGGACCAATGGGTGGCGCGGGCAGGCGCGAGGCTGGGGCGGGGCCTGCGCGACACCGCCCCGCGCGCCGGAGGCCCCCCTCCCCTCCCCCTCTGTGGCCGGGCGCCCAGGACCTTAGTCCCACGCAGGGCCGGGCGCCCAGGACCTTAGTCCCACGCAGGGCCGCTCCTTTTGTAGCCGCCCTCTTCTGCCCTACCCTGTTTTGGGGTCCACAGTGTGAGGCTGGGGAGGGACCCGATGGCAGGAGGGCCGAGGAGGGCAGGGCAAGGGTTTGGCAAAGTCCAGCGCCCCAGCCATCGCCCAGGTTTAGTGCTCCCACCCACCCACTCCAGTGCCACAGTTAGCTCCCAAAAGGAGCAGCTATGATAATACAGCTCAGCTGGGGCTTTGGAAGGCTTAGGCTGTTTTCTAACTCAAAGTTCCCAAGCTAGGGAACCTCCTTCCAGGTCCACCTCCCCAACACCCTTCCCCTAGGGAAACCCCCACCATAACCCTGGGGAAGGGGAAGCACACCAAAGCAGGGGCATCACCAGCTTGGAGATTTCCCCCTAAGTTCCTCCCCACTGAGGCAGGTTTAGACAAGGAAGGGTGCTTGGCCACACCGTCAAGGATGGAGACCAAGGTAAGAGGCTCTTGAAAGTTAAGAAGGAAGAAGTTAGTGTTACGACTTGAAAGCCTGGCCTCAGCTGGCCCTTTGTTGAAGATTCACAACTGGTCCTGGGGCCCCCCCAGCTCAACCTTAACTCCATGCTGTGGATGGCACTCTTAAACAGCAACTGCTCTCAGCAAAAATTCAAGAGGTTCAGAGGGAGCAGGCCCTAGCAACCAGCCCAGCTTTGGAGACTTTATCTAGATGTCTGGGGTTGGACATGATGCCCCAAGTTTCCCCCAGGTCCAGTGCTCAGACAGGTTAACAGCCCAGCAAGACTGTTGCCCTGAGGCAAACGGTGCCTTGCCTTGCTCTGGGGAAGCTGCTTCCTCACAGTAACCCAGAAGCAGCCAGACCTCCTCTCTGGGAAGACTGCTGAAACTTTCCAATGATGAACTTGCTCGATGACTCAGGACAGCTTTGCTCAACAGAAAGGGGTGTGGGTAGACATCTGCACTCACAGAACAACAGAGCAGCAGAAGTAAGTGGTACAGATACTGATGTGAGATCCTGCCAAAGGTCCCTCCTTGTGGCTGTCTGGGGAACTTGGGTAAATGCCCAGCCTCTGGCTTCAACAAGCCAAAATGGGGGTAAGGCAGGGACATGGTAGTGATGGAAGGCTATGGAAAACTGAGGAGTCTGATAAATATTTTATTTTGTAATCAAAATAAGCAATACAAACCAGTTGACATTACAAAGATTCATATAAATAACTGCTTATAAACTTTACAAGGAAAAATACCCATGAGCATCGTGGCTGGGCTCCCAACACAGGGCGGTGACCAACCAGGCGGCTCTGCTTTCAGGAGGCAGAAGCCCAGAGGCTGAGGGAATGGCAGGGTGGGGCTGCTCTGAATGAAAGGGATAAGTCACTCCATAAATAAAACACAAACTTGTAAAAACACTTAAGGAGCCTCATTCAGGCCTAGGAGTGAAGTCCAGGATACTGCCGACGGCTCAAAGCTTAGCAAGACTCTCGTGGCTGACTCTGGGCTCCCGAACGGCTTAGTGCTCCTCACACCCACAGGGCCCCTGCTTGGCCTGGCTTTAGATCTAGAGGAGGCCTGGGCCCAGTCCAAACAGCCAGGTACAAACAATTGTGAGATGCCCCCTAAACCAAGGAAAGAAACCAGAAAGCAGAGGGTCTCAAGTTCCCAGAGAAATGGAAGGAAAAAAAAAAAACAAAAAAAAAACATGGAAAGCTTAACTTAAACCCAACCTGTACTAGGTACTCTGAACTCTCAAGGAGCCTAGAGCCAAGAAGGTGAAAGGTCTCCCCCTAAACACGAGAGGCACAAATGAGAAGGCAAGGCTTGAGCCCCAGCTCCCGGGTAGAGGGTGAGCAGCTGGACAGTTGCCCTTTTGCATTCTAGGCAAAAATCCTACCCAAGTCAAGTCCTGAATCACAGAGGAGAAGAATTTACAAAGCCCAAGAAGGCCTGAAAAGCAAAGGGGGCTGTGCTAACCACATGGCCAGGGGTCCAGCGGCAGAAGGCTGCTAGAGGACAGGGTTTCCTGTAAAATGTCTTGGTGAGCAGATTAAGTAAGGAGCCCTGGCTGCTATCTTTGGGCCTCCAATCCTAGTGGGTACTTTGCTAATGAAAAGATCATCCTGAGGCTTCTGGGAGAACAAGAGCCCTGAGGAAGAAGCAGTGGAACTGGGCCTGAGAATTCTCAAACAGCCACTGCTTCTGGTACTCAGCCTTTCTAGGCCTCTCTAATGAATGCTGGTAATCAACAGGATCAAGGTATGGAGTAGGAATGAATGTGGATCCAACCCAGAGAATGGAGAAGGGATGTAAGCAACTTGTTTGCCTCTGACGTCAGCCTGGGGCTAGAAGCAGTGTGTAAGAACTTTTGGTGCCTGCAAAAGTTAATTAGTAACTTACCCTCAAAGAGTGAATCAGGATGAGAGGACAAATGTAATCCAACAAGGCAAAGCCAGTGTGGGGCAAGGCAGGCATAGTTCCCTAATCAGCCCTGGGCCCCCAGATGCAGACTCTTACTGCCCCCTCTTCTCTAGGAATAGCAGCAGATAGTAGGCAAGAGATTGTCAGGGCAGGGACCTGCTGGACTGGGCTCTCAGCAGCCCACACCCACCCTGGGGGAATAGGGCCTGTCCCACACCCCCAGCATTCCTCACTGTGTGACACAGTTTTCTCCCATGTCCTGGGCATATCTGTCTGACATGGTGGTCCTTAAGTCCTCGATGTCACAGCGCAGCTGCTGAACCTCCTCTAGCTTCTTCCTGATCACATCCGGCTTCTGTAAGTCAAGCTGGGTCCCTGGGTGCTGTGCAGCTGGGGACGAGAGTGTTTCGAGAATGTCAGTCAGTAGGTCAGTTAGGAGATGCTTTCATGTGAAGGGGGCAGTATGGATGGGCAGCACCTTAAGGCCCAAGATCTTGGGAAATGGCACTTTTAGAAAAGCAGCTGGGGATAGTGGGCTGATAACTTGCTGCCTAAAGCATCTGCATGCAAGTGCCCCATAAGGATGCCTGTTTCCAAAATAGATCTACTGAACACCTACTCTGTGAAACACCTATGTAACCCTGTTCCTACAGTGCCGTAAGGATGGGAAAGCAGGATAGAGGTGAGGGGAGAATAAAGGCCCCTCTATTTGGGACCAGACTGGCCTGGGGACTCACAGTGAATGCCCAGGAGCAGAGAGAGATTGGGATCATGGCCTTGGACCCTCTGGGTCACGATGCTGCAGACAGCCTGCAGATCTTGAAAGCAGCTGGCCAACTCCTGGTGCAGCTCAAGTGCCAGATGGGCCATGTCTGGTGAAGGTGGGGACGCTGGCTGGGCCTGACGCAGGTGTTCCTGGAGCGTCAGATTCTTCTCAATCAGGTCCTGGTTTTGCACTGAAAGCTGAGCAGACAGATGGGTAAGGCACATTAACCCAGACCCAGGGAGAGGCAGGGTATCTGTGTATGAGCGTGGACACATGTAAATATATGTGTGTGAAGGGGAGGGTGTGAGTCACAGGCCATGTCTCCCCTCTCCACCCCAATATCAGGCCTGATTCCTCCTGCAGGTAGGGTTGGGTTCACTGGGCTCCAGCACTGGAGAGGAAGCTGCTCCCCAGCAGGCTCTGAGTCATTAGCCTCCAGGTTTCTGTTTAGGAACCAGAGATGTTCCTGCCCCTAGGAACTCTATCTGAAGCCAGTCCCTCAGCCAACTCTGTTAGCCAGGCTATTAGAGAAGGCTTAACGTGAACTGTGAAATCTGAGGAGACACTGGTTTCAATCTCTCCCTGCCACCCTGACAAAAGTGGCCACCAGCCAGCCCGATCAGTGTATGGCAGAGGAATAAAAGAGGACAAGGAAGACAGTAAGACAGCTAGTGGCCAATGGTGGGGGGCTGGAGAAGCTAGGAACTGGAGGATACAGTACTGAAACATGTCCTGCCTTCTCAAACTCTCATCTCAGTGGAGTTAGGCTTTACTACACAGATCAACTATTTATATATGTATTATATATATGCATATTTAATATATACATATGTGTGTCTGTTTCTCTTTCCCTCACTCTCCCTAAACCCACTCTCCTTCCCAGCTTACTTCTAATTCTGCTTTAAAGACTCCGAATACAGTTTCTCTTCTGGTCCCAGCCCTCTACCCACGCTGGGCCATGTGATAATCCTAGCTCTGGGAGACTATTTCCTGGGCAGCTTGGCCAGTAAACTTGGTCGCCACCTGCTGACAACTCTGTTTACTGCAAAAGGCCACCAAACCCCTAGTCTTCTTGAACCCTCCCTCCTCAGTCTCACAAACCTGTGGCTGCAGGAAGACAAAGGGAGATAGATTTATTTTCTACATCCAAAAAGCATTCCTGGGTGATTATGGTCACTCCAAAACAGGCTTAGAGCCTTTGATATAAAGGATAGGGCAACGTCCTTTCCCATTCCCGAACAGGGACCTCTCAAACACAGGGGTGGGAAGGTATACAGAAAAATCAGATTTGTGGAGGCAATGACAAGGGGCCTGGCTGATGCTGCTCACCTCCTTCACAGCTGTGCG
>NW_004443984.1:3412217-3427259 GCF_000243295.1 Trichechus manatus latirostris
TGTGTCTTTGGTGTTCTTCATTCTCCTTTACTCCAGGTGGTTGGGACCAACTGACGCATCTTAGATGGCCACTTGCTACTTTTAAGACCCCAGACGCCACTCACCAAAGTAGGATGCAGAACATTTTCGTAATAAACTTTGTTATGCCAGTTGACCTAGATGTCCCCAGAAAGCATGGTCCCCAGACCCCCGCCCCTGCTACTCTGTCCCTCGAAGTGTTTGATTGTATTCAGGAAACTTCATAGCTTTCCCTACCTACTTTTCTAGCTATACCCTTTCTTTTTACCTTCCATACGGCCTCCACTCCAGCCACACTGAATGACTAGCCTTCTTCCCCAAAGGCTCCATCCAGTTTGAATGCCTTTGCTCATTCCTCTTCTTCTTTGCCTAGACTGCTTTCTGCTCTGCCTGTCACCCCAAGAAACCTCCAAAGCCTACCTGGACCCTCTCCAATCTGAAAATCAGATCCAATTAATCCTAATCTCATTTTGGCACTCATACCTCCACCATGGTTCATGAATACATCTGCTTAATATTCTAGTTGGATGTGCACATGATTCCTCTCTCCACTAGATCATAACTTTCTTGAGGGCAGGGAACATGCCATTCAGTTCAGTTCAGTATTTATTGAGCACTTACTGTGTGACAGCCACTGAGGATACTGAAAAGAATACCAAACAGTCCCCGTCTTTGAGGAGCTCCCTGTCAAATGCCCTTGACAATACTGTGTATGAAGTGCTTTAACACAGATGAGGGGGGTAGGAGTGCTCAGTAAGTTGTGTGTGTGTTGGGGTCAGGGTCAGAGGGAGGAAGGTATTTATGCTTATGCCTTCTGCTTCCCAGTCTATTCATTCCAATCCCCGGCCCAATTTTGAAACTGATTTGAACAAAATAATCTGTAAAAAAAAAATTTTGAATTTTTCCATTTTATATTAATAGAAAATATAACTGCCAAGGAGAATGCCTCATCACTATGAAATACCCAATGTGACCATGTTGAATCCACCTAATGCTAGCAAATTCCACCTGATATTTTTATTTATCTAAGTAGCCCCAACATGGGTAAACATACCATTTAAAATTTTGGGCTTTTCCAACTTTATGGAACCTCAGGGTTCCAGGGAACTTATTTTTAGATTCATTAAAAACTCTACTAAAACCCTGGGATTTTAAATGGGCATATAAAAGCTTACTAGGCCAGACTATTTTCCTTATGGGACTTAAAACAGGTGACTTAACAGTAGACATGGCCCAAATCACATGACAAAGGCAGGATTGTAGCTTTCAGCTGCCCCTCAGAGTGAGTGCATTTCACGTGTCTGGTGAGAAAACCTTTTTTAGAGCCCTAAGTGAACCCATTTTTTCCAGGATTTCACTGATTCCTCCCAATTTTACCTCCTAAAAATCACTAAAATCGGTCCTCTCACATCTCCATCCCTGCCTTATGTCAGGTTCCCTCATTGTTTCTCACTAAGGTTTCTGCAACAGCCCCCTGGCCTGTAGCCTTGCTTCTCTCCAGGCTGCCAATCCTCCTCCACACTCAAGCCTTAGTTGTTAACCTGACCATGTCACACCAAATTAAGTGGTTTAACAGCATCCCATCAGCTACCTAAAGAATAAAAGCTAACTTAGCTGGATAGACAAGGCCCTCTTGTAGCTTAGAATGCCCACCTCTCCTACTCACCACCTTAAATTGAATACTTCAGCAATATCTAACAGCTTGCATCTCCATGTTCAAACCACGCTGTTTCATGCTTCCATGTTCCTACTCATCTTCTTCCTTCTATCCGGAATTCCAACACCATCTTATCCAGCTCTTCTTCTTTTGCCTGGCTAATGCCTCCTCATCCTTTAAGCCTTGGGATCTCCCAAAAGCTGTCCTTGACCTACCCCCGTCCTTCCACTGACTCCTTTGTCCTCCCAGGGTAACATAGACATTGCTCTCTTTTGTGCTGAAACTTCTATTGTGTTTGTCTTTTGCAAGCTCAAAAGCACTGAGCAAACTGCATGGCAGAGAACATAATAAAATGTTGGCTGAATTCTATAGATACCATCATTAAGTCCTGCCCACCATGTTCCAAAGACTCCTACTCACCTGTACTTGTGAATGCAACTGATCCATCTTCTGCTGCTGCTTCTCTACAACCTGAAAAGTCATCAAGGAAGGCACAAGAACAATGACAATGGTGAGGTCAGATGGAAAGACCCTGCACCAAGAGCTGTAGCTTGGCGATTAGCCCCGCCAGCTACAGCCCATTGGTAGTGAGACCGAGGTGAAGACTACTTAGCTCTACTTACAGAAATATGACACAGATTCCCCATCCTGACTGACTAGCCTCACACTACTGTGCTCCAATCATAAAGAGGCTTATAGAAGAATGTAGTGTGGACCCATCACCACTATTGGTGGTGGGAGAGGAAGAGAGGGGACACTCACCCTAATGACTACAAGCCAGTGAAATCAATTTTATATACAGCCAGTGCACATTCTGTTCTTTGGTAAAGGACATGGCTAAAAATTCAGTTTAATGAAGCCCGCCCTATCTAGGGTGGTGATTGTTGTTGTTACTGATAGCTTTAGTCACACTGACTGTCCAAGAAGAACCCCTAATAGGCCTGGATTCATTTTTTTTGAGCCTTCATCAATTCTCTGAACCATTTCTGGGTTTTCTTGTCTGCTGACCTGCAGTCAGTCTCACTGGAAGGCCCTTGGCTCCCTTTTCTCTGCCTCGTTGAGAAAGCAGACCACCTTGCTGGTTAGAACTCTGCCAGTGCAAGAGATTCCGTATAGGGCCTGAGCCACGAGTGAAGTGCTCCAAGCTTCAGTACACCATTTTGGGGCATCTATGCTCAGAGGCATGTTCCCCCACTAACTTGTGCCTGTATTCTACATGAGTAAACTCTCCCTGTCATAAGGATAAATATCTAAAATGCAAAGGGTTGACTTCTCAGGAAAGAGAGAAAAGCTCTAGATAGCAGAGCCCAGGTGGCCCTGGGCTCTCATGTTTCTTCCCAATACACTATCTTCTCTTTTCTCCCAGTCTGCTGGCTGTCACAGCCTGGACACCCACAGTCACCTTTCGGAGAGAATCACATTCCTTCTGCCAGGACTCCATTTCTACAGTCGGACCTTCTCCCTGTTGGACTGGACATTCTCCACCAGCCTTCTTCACACACTGCTTATCTTGCAGGCTGAAAGACAGTGGCCTTTCAATGTGCCACTGATTACCTACCCAAGGCTCTTTCCTTATTTGTTTTGATGTTTAAAAAATAAACATTCATTGCATGTATTTAGATTACAAAAATCACACATGTTCACTGTAGAAATTTTTGAAAGTACAAAATAGAGCTTCTTTTTTCTAGGCACACATAGCTGGGGCGGAGCCAACTTTGTCTTCTAGCCTCACTTCTGACTCCAATCAATGGTCTCCTCCTACAGGTCCCCACAATTACTTCCATCATGGCCCATCTGCTGAGATAAACAACAGGGTCATTGCAGCTGAATATGGGATGATACATCCAATCCATCCCATTAGAAACTGGATTTGGTCCAAGAAGCTACTGAAACATAGCTATCACATTTTCAGAAACTATCAATATGGAAACCAGGTGCCTAATGGAGTAGGCTACCAAGACACCCTGAGAGTACACTATGGCATCCTGTTTTGTTCTCAAAACCTGTCATGGTAATCGAGAGCAATCCCTAGGGCTGAAGACAAACAGATGCTCCTGGTAACCTTTAGCTTACAAGGTTGAAATGTGAATAACCCCTACTCCTCAGCTCGAGGATCTACTTTTACAAATATAAATACCTCGTTTCCCAGTTTATAAAGTGCTTTCATTCACTCAACACAGACATACTCAAGGATTATTATGTGCCAGGCACTGGGTTGGATTTTTCCAAAGGATACAGTAACAAGCCCTGCAGCTCTACCCCTACCCCTCCCCAGGTACCAAAGACATATTTATTCCCGGTCCATAAGAAGCTTTCATAGTATTTACAATCTAAAGAAAATGAAGCTCAGAGAAGTAAAGTGATTTACCCAAAGTCACACAGGTAGTGTGGAGGGTAGCCCAGACTAGAACTTAGCTCTCCACTTCCTTTTCCTCAACCCCACAGCAGTATTTACCTTTGTCTAGTGGCTTCTCTCTGTCTCAGGCTTTCCAGTTGAGCCTCCTTTTCCCTGCAGGCTACCTGGGTCTCCTCCAGCAAATTCTCCAGCTCAGTTACTCTCTCCTGCAGCTCTGCACTCCTCGACTCAGAATCCTTAAGCTGAGAGACAGGATCCCATGCTTAGGTCAACAAGCCAAGGAAGACTTTGTCTGCGTACCTCTAGAAATTTTCAGTCCAGTTGAAAATGTGACAGATGTGAGTTTGGACATGGCTCCCTTGGGGTTTTCTTTTAAGAAGCCACAGGATAACTGCATACAGCAGATGCTGACAAAGTTCCCCTGCTTGGCCACTCCCTGCTTGCCCCAAGTATGCCCAGACACTGCTGCTACCTGCTGGCTCTGCTTCTGATGGTCTTCCAGGGTGGGCAGGTCAGCCAGGTAGCGCTCCAAAGTTTCAATACGTTGCTGCTTCTCCCGGTTCTGCTCCGATTCCTTCTGACATTTCTTTTTCAGATTATTGATGTGTTTATCACGACCTTTGACCTTGAAAAAGAAATGTGAAGAGTCTGTCTCCACTGGCTCTGATCTGGGACCATAACATCAACGTTTTTCAAAGTGACCACTGTCTCTGCCCTTGGAGCTGTGGATGTTGTTCCACTGCAGGAATGCAAGAAACTCATCAAATTTTGCCATTTGGAATTAGGGCATGAACTTCAGAGTTCACAAATCTACACTTTCCAGTCAAGGGCAGGGAAGAATGGCTCCTTGGGCAGCCTTAAAGAATTGGTAGCACTTCCCTCCAGACATAAAACCAGTCTGGTCAGTTCTGGTGAAAAGGTAATGCATTCTTCCCTAAACACCACATGCAGTAAAAAGCCAAGCAATCATCTGGAAGGGCTAATGAGACTGTAAGCTCCTGGAGGGGAGGGGCTGTGTCCATTTTGCACTTCCAGCACCCAGCACAATGCTTAGCAGAGAGCATATGCTCAATAAAGATTTGCTGAATGGAGACTACTTCTTCACTATTACAGCTTTTTCTCTGGCTTATGAAAAAAGGAAGCTGGGGGAAGAGAAAGCAGAGAAAAGCTGAGGCAGATCCACTGATGCCAAAGAGGAGGCACAGGCCCAATTTAATCCAAAGGTAAGACAGTACTAAGAAAGATCCTTGAAAAAAATCAGCCAAAAGCTTTATCCCAGATATATTTATCTATACCCTTCAAGCTCTGAACCAGTTAATACTCACATTTTAATATGCATCAGAATCACCTGGGAAGTTTATTTAAAATGCTGACAACCAACTTGGAATTAAAAAAGTGGTAAACTGACCCCCAGATGTTTATCCCCTCCAAAACATCTCTAAATGACAGGAAGGAAATAAAGTATTAACCTAAAAGAAAAACAGAGAACAGAGCAGCAGACAAAAGCAGATGCGGGAGTTCAACATGTTTTTGAAAAATTAAAGTGGGCAAAGGGGGATAACTGACTTGGCAGAGCCGAAGAAGTTACAATCTGCAGTGGGAGTTACAGATAATATGGAAGATAATGTGCCTCTCACAATTCCTGAGAGACTCTGCACTTGAAGTACCAGATACCTCTGGAGACAGATATCAGCCACAGACCTGAAAAACGGGGGGATTCACTGGAAATCTACATACTGGTTAGCCAAATACTGCCCTCACCCTGGTCTTCCCCAACATGAGACTGAAGATTTATTCTCTGGAGAAATCAAATGACAGAGGCTCAGACTCAGGGATATCAGTCACAGCAGAGGGAGAGGGTGGTGAAGCAATGAGGTTAAAAACCAGTGTAAGTGAAAATCTATGTATAGACTGTGGGACTTAAGGACCAATCTCCTCATTACTGAGACCAGAAAGCCCAAAGCATTCCTGCCCCCAGCCTCCTTGCCAGGCAACAGGTTGAAGAGTCTTTTCTACAGAAAGTGAGATAAGACATCCAGATACTGACATTTGAGGGTCTCCAATGAAATAGGCAGTCTAGGTCTGATCACCCTACAGTGAAGTTCAACAGGCAACTACCACGACCCCAGAGCTTCCATGCAGCTTTTAAATATGTGTCCACTCATTCCAGGATCACCAAGCCTCGACATGAAAAACACCAAAACAAACACACACACAAAAAAGGGACCTGAAGGAAACATAAGCAGAAGTAGACATCCAAAAAAGCTATAACCAATATCTTCAGAGAGGATAAAATATTGTATCCATGACTCAAGAATAGATATTTAAAATTGATCTAAAAATGGAAGAAAAGCATATTGTTCAGAAATACAGAGGTATGTATCAGGGAAAAGAGAAAAGTTGAGAATGGATACCTTTTGTGGTGTGGGGCTGGGGCACAGACTACCACTTCTCATTATAAACCAATTAGTATTCAATTATTTAGCTTAGATATATATATTATTTTTATAAAAATTTTGCTTTTTAACAAGCCCTCTAAGTCCTTGCTGGACCCACACCACTAACATCTCACTGGGGAGCTTGTTAGAAATACAGGATCTTAGGCCCCTCCCAGAACTACTGAATCAGGATCTGCATATTTAACAAGATCCCCAAGTAATTCTTAAGCACATTAAGGTTTGAGAAGCGCTGCTCTAGTTAATTTTGATGCCAGTGGTCCAGAATTAAACATTACTAAACTGATTTCCCCAAGAAATCCTTCATTACAACAAGCTGTAAATTGGAGGTACTATCAGAACCAAAGATTTTAAACCAGCTTCTTTTATGACGACCAATCTTACCCTAGGGCAATTCTAAGAGTGCTGGCAAAAATAAAAACTAACTGCACATGTGGAATTGTCTTCTACTTTTTAGATAGGGTGAGGAGAAACTCAGCTAAATGATGTAAATTTGACACAGGTGTTTAAACACCTTGCAACAGTGCCATCTAGTCTGACTGTCCAGGCTGGTTTTCCACCCAGGCCAGCTGGTGGCATATCACAATCTGGGACAGTGAGGGATTATTTAACTTTTCCTGACTGTAGTAGCTTTGTAGGGAAGAAGCAGAAAGGAGGAATTCCATTTCTAGCAGACAGATCTTGAGTGAGAAGCCCAGGAAGGGTCTTACCCAACTGGCTACTCCTAGTTCTGGAAATGTAGGCCAGAAACAGCCTAGGCTCATGCAGGAGAGGTCTGACTCATCTCTGGCTGGTGCCAACTTCTTTGTGAATCAGAGATACCAGCTTCTCAGCTCACCCTTTCTTCCTGTTTCTTCCCCTCCTCGGAATGCTTCTGCAGTGCCGCTTTGAGTGACTCTCTGATGAGCTGGACTTCAACTTCTGAAGCACAGAGTTTCTTTTCAAGCTCGATCTTTTCTTTGCTTAAGGCTTCTGTCTTCTGTGCAAACTGTGCACGTAAGAAAGTGTTCTCTCGCTGCAATTCCTGCCAGAAAGATTCTCAATATATAACTGTTACCTACCCTCACAATCTCATATACTTTACTCCCTCCCAGCACAGTTTGTGGTCAAATACACTCTTTCTCCAGGAATTTCTTAAAACAGTGGTTCTCAAAGTCTGGTCCTAGGACTTACAGCATCAGCATCACCTGGAAATTCGTTAGAAATGCAAATTCTTGGGCTCAACTCCCAGAACACCCACTGAATCAGAAACTCTGGAGATGGGTCCCAATAGTCTGTGTTTTAACAAGCCCTCTAGGTGATTCTGATGCACGCTAAAATTTGAGAACCACTGACTTAAAACAATAACCTGAGAATCTTCATTATCGTTATAATGCAAGAAACATAGGACAAGACATCAGAAGACCTGGGCTCAAGGCCTGGTCCCCCTCCACTTTTTCTCTTTATGATCTTAGGCAGGTTCTTCCTCCTCTTTGGGCCTCGATTTTTTCATCAGAAAAATTAGAGGATTGAACTAGATTTTATCTAAGGGCACTTCCAACTCTAACATTCTGATTCTGTGAGATGAATACTGTCTTAACAGGCCCAGGAGCAGCGGTGGATGACCCAGTAAGCAAACTGAAATTGTTCACAACAGATTAGTAAGTATGCACAAGTAAATCCGTACTTACCTTGCTTACTGGGTTATCTGCCTCTGTCAGGGACTGTAAATTGGAAAAGAGGCTTTGATTCTGTAGGAAGGTGCTGTGGGGTTGGGAGGGAGACAGATGTCAGTCACATCTAGAAGTGTAATCATTGATGTGGTGAGAAAATGTGAAATTGTTCACTACAGATGATCTGGTAAACAAGGTAAGCACCATGATTACCTTGCTTATTGGATAATCCTCCCCTGCCCAGGAGGTAGCAAAGTCAGTACTATAATTTAATACCCATTCACTCAAAAGCCCAAATTGCAGAAGCTTGGTCAATAAAGTAGACTTCTTTTCTATTCTCAACCATCACAGCCATTTACCTCAATGTGTATACGGCTCCTTCAGTTGCTCCTAGACATGGAGGAATAAAAATCAGAATGGCTCTAAATCCCCCATCATCTTTGCCTCTCCCTCCATTTGGCCAGAGTTGGCAGAGTACAACTTCTCAGAACATCACCCTACTCTAAGGCGTTACTATCTACCCTTGCTCTGCCTTCCTTCTCGCTCAAGAATGTCTTGACACCAAGGCACCGGGATTTTCACCTGATTCTACCCTTAAGCCTCTTCTGTCCCTGCAAGGGCACAGAAGGCAATGCCTTATAATTAGGATGTTTACTCTTTGAGGGCAGGGACACCTTACATCACTTGGTCCCTTTTGTATCTTCTGGATACCTAATTGTGCCAAGCACTGGGAAGGCATGAGTTATGATAAGCAGAATGCCATCCTGGCTGACAACACTTACCTGCAGCCTCAGCAAGCAGACATCCCCAAGGGGGGCAGGGCGGCCCAAAAGGGCACTGTGGACTTGTAGTTCACTCTCTCGCACTTTCTGCTCCAGCTGCGAGATGTGCTTCCTCTGTCTGCAAAAGGCAGTAGAATCAGGTCCAGGGTCCTAACACTAACCCACTTGCAATATAAGCCCTTCCCAGTTTCCTTAGAGGGGCCCTGGTAGCACAATGGTTAAGTGCTCAGCTGCTAACTGAAGGGTTGGTGGTTCAAACCCACCAGCCGCTCCACGGGAGAAAAGACCTGGTGATCTGCTCCCATGAAGATTTACAAACCCTATGGGGCAGTTCTACTCTGTCCTATAGGGTTCAGTATGAGTCAGAATCGACTCCATGGCACACTACAACTTTTCTTAGCCAGGTTCTTCCTAAAATGGGTACAATCCATACTATGTAAGCAAAGACCCTGGATTCTGAGCAGCACTGTTTTGCTGAAGGAGGACGAGCAAAGGTCAAAGCTGACTGAGGGGGTGTGAGGAAAGATCAGCTGCAATGAACCAGCTGCCCCCTTCAGGCACTCCCTAGGGCCACTGCAGAGATACACAACTGGCCTATCACATTAGTCAGACACAGGACTCGGCTGCTTATCAACCCAGCTCTACCATGAGGCAAGGCTTGGGCATAAACAGAGGGACATGCACTGCCCTTGGGAAGACCTCATTAGGTGCCCCCAGTGGGAGCTGGGAGAGCAGAGGCTGACCCTGTGGCACCCCTTGCCCTCTTACTTGTCAATGAGGAGCTCCTTTTCCTTCAGGAGGTGTTCATTACTGTTCAAGATGCTGATCCACTGTGCTGGCTCCAAGGTGGGCAGCGAAGGAGCAAAAGAAGTGGGATGGTGGCAAATGGCTCCATTCTGAAGCTGAAAGACAAGCAGGCTCAGGAGGTGGCTTGATCTTGACCTAGAGGCACCTGACAACACCTAAGCGGTTCGCAGTACCCAGTTCTGCAATCAGACCCAGTTTGGCTCAGCCTGAGAAGGCCCAGTGTTTATGAAATAATTTTAGCTCTGATACATGACTGGAAAGAACCTGCCAGGGAGGCTTCTGCCAACTGGACACTCCCTGCTCAGAAAGGCTCTAGTTTCTAAGAAAAGGTCAGTTATCTTTCATTATCTAGTAATAGAGGCAAACCAGGCGCGAAGATGTCCTTACCAGCCAGGGGAGGAGAGTATGTCCTTTTTGTTCCCTTCCTTCCCACTCTGCAACAGTACAAGGACCTTTTTTTGTTTTGTTTTGAACACAAAAATGGTATAGTGGAAAGAACAAAGGGGTTAAAGAAGATTTTTAAACCCTAGCTCTGCCGCATACTAGCTTTGTGGCCCTGGACATGTTACTTATTCTAAGAACCTGGTAAGTTTGTACATTTACCTCATCAGGGTGCTATGAGGATTAAATAAGACTGTGTGAAAAAGTACCTTGCCTAGTGACTGGTATTCAGTGAGTACACAATTACTGTCAGTACCCCACCTTTCTCTCATAATCCCCTACCTTGGAGAACCTATCTGCTGTTTAATTAGACCACCAACAGACTGAATGGTCAATAGCCCACAAGTCTTCATTTCCTTCAACTTCCTTCATTCTTAAAAATATTTTCTTTAGAGCCAAAATATATAGGACAAAGGCTATACAGTTATAAGATCTGCACAGAAACTGCAAAATCCAAGGAAAGAAGAGCCTCTACCTGCATTTGCTCCATTTGTAAACGGATCAACTCCAGCTGCTGCCGACAAGTGCTAAGTTCACAGGATCGCTCACGGGGATGCCAAGGGTCAGGATTCGGCAGCCATACCTGAGAGGGTAGAGGTTTGGAGAGGCCAGGAGCAGGCTGGAGTCCCAAAGGAAGCACCCCACTGCTGCTAGGGTGTGGTCCATTCCGCTCACAAACTGCCCCGCTGCCTGGTGCCTTCTTGGCCTCCGGCAACACTTTGTACAACTCCTTGTTTGTGTCAGTTCTTGGATTGTGGAAGTGGACTCGGTAGTGGGGATCTGAATAAAGTGTCTCCATTATCGTCGACTGATTGAGGGTAGACTCCATGCTGGGAATATCAAACTTCCTCACCTCTTTCTCTCTTTCATGGCCCACTGCTGGAAACCAGGACTGCTCAATTGCATTTTCTCCAGCAGCACCACAGAGATACATTAGATCTCTAGACAGACCTGGAGAACGTTTCATTGCACTGAGGTCTCCATTTCTTGTCATCCCCACACTTTCAGCCGACCCTGACAAAGGAAGTTTGGAGCAAGAGGGTCCAGCAGGCATAGAATTTGGCTTGGCAGGAGAGGTCCCCAAAGTAGAAGGCATCACATGGGCTGTTGGAATGGTTACGTGGTTTTTGATGGGCTGGAAAGAAGGGCTGCCACTTGAGCTGCAAAAATCTGTGAAGAGAATAGTCTTCCATAAGTCAAAACCGAAGCAGTAAGATTTCTTGAGTTTGGCTGCTATGCCAGAGGTTCTCTGCCTGTCCTGAGACCAGGCAGAGGGCACTATCATTAGAAGTTATCAGGCAAAAAGACACGGCAGCCTAACAGGGAGATGTGTGTTCCAGAATCTCAAATGACATTCACAAAGTAAAACCAACAAAAGGTAACCCTAGCTTCACTTTTAGCTTATACTTTGTCCTTTGTACTTGAGTAAAAAATCTTGGCAGTCAACAAACAAAGCTGGAAACCAAACTTTTTAAAAAACCACTTACTTAAGGGAAATGGGTTAGGTCCTACTCTTCTGGAAGATGGACAACTCTGAGCTATAATCCAATCTAATAATACCCTTTCCAAGGGCTGCCAGAAGTCTCTGTGACCTCCAAAGATCCCCAGTGAAGGTGAACAATGAATCTCAACTATCCGAAGAATAAGACGAACGGGATAGTCTTGCTCAGTATCCAGGGCAGGGAATATGGCATCTGAGTCAGGATTCGGTTCTCTCTCCCACACCCCAGACCTGATGCCTGGATATGAAGTTATTCTTAGTAACTCTCAGGTTTCACTCTAGCACAGTGAGCACGCTCAAGTGGGAACACACTGAAATCCACTATTTCATATTTTGCCTTTCACTTGTTCCCTTGTTTGTATTCATCTCTGATTTTTAACTTTTCCTTCAAATTGGATTTACGTTTCCTTTGACTCCTGCCTGGTCTTGGGAGATAACTCTTTGATTAGCCCTGCTGCAGAAGGTTCACATTTCTACATATTTTCAACTTTCAAGTGCTGCTCTGAGGAACACTAGAAGGTCACAGAACTAAGGTGCCAGGGTAGTGGGCTGCAAGCAAACAAGACAGGAATATGGTGTAACATAACCTGTTACCTTCAACAAGCAGAAAACTGAGTAACAGGACAAAGAACATAAATTTCTTTCCTTTTCCAGTACTCTTTTCCAAACCAAACACATTTACCATGAAGAAGAGTGGACCACCAGTTCGTTTCTCTGTTTTCTTAGCTAACATAGAGCACACTCAGCTAACGAGGTGACAGATACTATAACCTTTCCCAAAATTGTAAGTATAGACCAGCTACCATCTTCTCATTAGGGTTTGTAAGCAGGTCTTTAAAAACACAGACAAGTCAAAATATCGTTTATAATGTATGCAGAGTACTTAATTTCCTCTTGCGGGTATATAACAGGCTACACCTTTAAAAAAAAAAGAAAGAAAGAAAGAAAGAAAAAACCCACACACAATAATTTCTGATAGCATGCCTCAGCCCCTCAGGACCAAGAAAGAAGGCAAACCCAGAGTCAAGGAACACATTCTTTGGTGTCCCACAACTTAAATATAAGACCAGTCAACAGGGCTAAGGTGGACTGGTGGCGGTGTAGACTTTCAAGACCAGTAAGATTTCTACTTGTAATTCTCCATAATAGTACCCTAATATCACTAAGGGTCCCTGCTCCCATAATGTAATTATGGAACGGGAGACAGTGAGGTAGTGGCATATGAGGGGCTGCTACTGTGCTGGATTTAGAAACATCACCTTCCATTCTCCATCCACAGCACCACTCTCTCTAGACTCAGCAAATGCAGTTTTGATTCTATAACCCCTGTTATGGATTGAATTGTGCCCCTCCAAAATATATGTTGGAATCCTAACACTTACCCCTGTGGATGCTGCTTAATCCCATGTAATGTAGTCACCTTCTTTAAAGCAATCTAATGTTCAATCAGTTGAGGTCATACCAGTGTATGTGTCTTAAACCTAATCACTTCAGAGCATATCAGACACAGAGGTAAGCATAAACAGGGGAAGAGAGATGCCACATGAAGACCAAAAAATGGAGGAAAACCAGGGCTACAGAAGCTGAAAGAGACTTGGATCTTCCCCAAGAATCAACAGAGAGAGTCTCCCCCTAGACCTGGTGCCCTGAATCTGGACTTGCAGCCGCTGAACTGTTCTTTAAAGCCACACACTTGTGGTATTTCTGCTACAACAGCACTAGGAAACTAAGACAACCCCCCAAAGTAATAATGCCAAAACCAAAGCCAAGAAGAAAAGCACCAGCTGACCCAGGACAATATGGTCTTTCTAATTTTCTAATGGGTATATATGTAGATGATGGAATAAAGTAAAGTTTTTGTCTCTACTTCACTGTCAGCATTTGTCACTTGTCTGTTGGGTTTATCTATATTAAGGAAACTGCCTGATTCTGATTAACTGTGCCATACTCTAAAAATGTCAAGTTATACCTTAAGTCTGGTTTGTGTTTTAGAACATTTTGAAACAAAATGTTCTACAGTTTTCAAAGGCATTCAAAATTTAGTATATGGGTTATGTGATTTTTATTTAGAGACGTCTATAGTTCACAAAATTGTTAGATGTTTGTAACTTTAAGACATATTTCTAAATTTCTCCTCTCTCCCATCATACCCTCTGTCCCCTCTCCACAAACAACAACAAATCCTTTCTTTAAACATTTCTAGCAACCCTCTTTTCTTGGTAAGGAGTAAATTCCACTATTGCTAAATCTGGATCACTTCTGCCTACATCCCTTGTTGGCTTATGAAGTATGACAGTCTGAACTAAAAAAAAAAAAAAGCCCGAACTTGTTACCGTGGAGTTAATTCCAACTCACAGCAACCCTAGGACAGAGTAGAACTGCCCCATAGGGTTTTCAAGGCTGTAAATCTTTGCGGAAGCAGACTGCCACATCTTTCTCCCACAGAGTAGCTGGTGGGTTTGAACAGTTGATCTTTCAGTTACCAGCCGAGTGCTTAACCACTGTGCAACCAGGTCAGTCTTTAGTAAAGAGCTAAAAGCATTCTGAGCTCTTCAGGATCCACTGCTACCCTGTCCCTTGAGAAACTTCAAGGTAAAACACCTTAGTGAGGGGTGGGATCAAAAGAAAACCTGTTCGATTTAAAGATGCAATAACAAATTATATTTTATACCAATCTTAAGTGTTCTTATCAACTAGGCTCCAAATAAATAAGCAAGAGTCAAGATTAAGATAAAAATCACAGTATATAAGAAACACAGCAGAGAAGACACCTTGGATCCTTAAAATAAACTTCTAGACTAGTGGGATTGGCCACTATCTTAAGGCAACTATAATTTAAAAAGATTGTATTACAAAGGAAATACATATATCCCCAAAGGAGTAAAAAGCAAATGAAGTCACATATACAATCAGTGCAATGATCTGATTAAATTAAATAAGCCAGTCAAAATGAAAAAGGTCCCACGACTACACATGTGGACAAAATCTTCATAAGTTATAACTAAATTGACAGTAACACTTTTGATTACACAAGCAATGGAAAAATATATAGTCAGGAGAAACATTTTTGATTACACAAGTGATGGAAAGAATATACAGTCAGGAGACCAGATTCTGATAACTACCTGTGTGACATTAGGCAAATTACTTAACCCCTCAGAGAATTTTTGTTATTCACCAGCAAAAAGAAGGAGCTGGAATAAGTTGATTTTTAAAGTCCTATCTACCTCAAAATGATTTAATCCTACTCAGTATTTACTGATATACACACAGTTGTTGAACTACTAAAATTAAGAGCCAGGTGTTTAGGAATCAATATTTAAAAAAAAAAAAAAAAAGCCATCCTGTCGATTCCGACTCATAGTGACCCTA
>NW_004443984.1:3429077-3430629 GCF_000243295.1 Trichechus manatus latirostris
TTTAATTTGCATTTCTCTAATGGCTAGTGATCATGAGCATTTCCTCGTGTGTCTGTTGGCTGCCTGAACGTCTTCTCTGGTGAAGTATCTGTTCGTTTCCTTTGCCCATTTTTTAATAGGATTATTTGTCTTTTTGTTGTAGAGGTGTTGGATTTTCTTGTAGATTACGGAGATTAGACCTTTTAAATTACTTTAACAGCTTTACTGAGATATGTAATCCACATATCATAAAATTTACCCACTTGAAGCATACAATTGAACATATACTCAATATACTCAAGAGTTGTGCAACCATCACCACAATCAATTTTACAGTACTTTGTGCACCTCAAAAAGAAACCCTATACTCTTTAGTAGTTAATCCTCATTTTCCCCCAACTTCCCCAGTTCTAGGCAACCATTAATCTATTTTCTGTCTCTATATATTTGCCTATGCTGGGCATTTCATATAAATGGAATCATACAATGTGTGGTCTTTTGTATCTGGCTTCTTTCACTTCTTTAACATTTTAAAGGTTCATACTTTTTAGTTGTACTTTAGGTGAAAGTTTACAGCTCAAATTAATCTCTCATTCAAAAATGTATACAAATATTGTTTCGTGACATTAGTTACAATCCCCTCAATGTTTCAGCATTCCCCTTTCTAGCCCAGGTTCCCTGTGTCCATTCGACCAGATCCTGTCCCTTCCTGCCTTATCATCCTGCCTTTGCACAGGAGCTGCCCATTTGGTCTCGTATATCTGATTGAACTAAGAAGCACATTCCTCACGTATATTATTTTTTGTTTTATAGTCCTGTCTAATCTCTGTCTGAAGAGTGGGCTTCAAGACTGGTTTTAGTTCTGGGTTAACCGGGTACCCAGGGCCAGGGTTTCGGGGTTCCTCCAGTCTCCATCAGACCATAAAGATTCATACATTTTGTAGCATGTACCAGTTATTTTATTTTTTATTGCTGGGCAATATTTCATTGTATGGATCTATCACATTTTATTCACCCATTCATCAACTGGTGGACATCTGGGTTATTTCTACTTTTTCACTATCATAATTAATACTGCTGTTAACACTCATGTACAAGTTTTGCATGGAAGTATGTATATTTCTCTTGAGTATATATCTATGAGTAGATTGTTGGATCATATAGTAACTCTTAAAAGGAACTGACAAACTGTTTTCCAAAGCAGCTACACCAATTTCATTCCCACCATCAATGTATAAAGGTTTCAATTTCTGTACATACTGGCGAACACTTACTATCTTTTTGATTACCAACATCCTAGTGGGTATGGAGTAAAAACATATACACATTATATATATTTTTATTGTTCTTTAAGTGAAAGTTTACAGTTCAAGTCAGTTTCTCATACAAAAATTTATACACACATTGCTATGTGACTCTAGCTGCTCTCCCTATAACGTGACAGCACACTCCTTTCCACCCCAGATTTTCCGTGTCCATTCAACCAACTCCTGTCCCTTTTTGCCTTCTCATCTCACGTCCGGACAGGAGCTGCCTATTTAGTCTCATGTATCTACTTGAGCTAAGAAGCACG
>NW_004443984.1:3437966-3439980 GCF_000243295.1 Trichechus manatus latirostris
CAGAGCAAACAAACAAACAAAAAAGCCCCGGTGGTCCCACTAGCGTGGTGGCACGGGCTGGGAAGCAGTTTCACAGTTGAGCAGTGTTTCGCAGCCTTTCAGGAAGAAGCAAAGATGGTGCACGGAGCCAGGTATTTGAGAGAAAGGAGAGGGAGGTAGTGAGAGGTGAGGAAGAAATCTAAAGAAGCGGAAAAAAGCAACACCAGCAGCCAACAACAGGCACTCAGGGAGTCGGCCAGTGCGGGCAGATGGAATCCAAGTGACACTGGGGTGAAGCTGGTGCTTCCTGGCCAAGAGACTGTAGCTGGAGGAAGCAGAGGAGGCCAAGTGGGAGTGAAGAAGGGTGGGGGATGGGAAAGCCTATATCACTGGTTACCAGTTGTTCTGTGTCCTGCTGGAAGCTCTGTGAAGCTGCTTTCTCTTACCCCCTGTTCACTGATCTCTGATAGGAGTCCAAGATGGTGGACCCATGCTGTGGTAGCTGATAGGGAACCTCTGCATGTATCTCTCCTCGCTGTCTGTTCTTGGTCAGTTTCTTATTCCATTCAATGCTTGGCTGAGTTCTTTATCTCTTCATTTGATGCTTAGGGTTTCAGGACTGACGTGTGACTCTGTTTGACTTAGTTTTTCTGATCTTTGCTACAGAGGGACGGCGTGGTGCTTCTGACTATAGCGCCATATTGCCTGGAAGTCTGATTAATCAATTTTGTCGATCTTTTCAAAGAACCAGCTTTTGGTCTTGTTTACTCTTTCAATTGTTTTTCTACATTCTATTTCGTTTAATTCGGTTCTAATTTTTATTATTTGCTTTCTTCTGGTGCCTGAGGACTTCTTTTACTGCTCTCTATTTGCTCGAGTTGTAGGGTTAATGTTTTGATTTTGGCCCTTTCTTCTTTTTGGATGTGTGCATTTATTGCTATAAATTGACCCTCTGAGCACTGCTTTTGCTGTGTCCCAAAGGTTCTGGTAGGCTGTGTTTTCATTCTCATTTGATTCTGTGAATTTTATTCCGTGCTTAATTTCTTCTGTAACCCAGTAGTTTTAGAGCAACATGTTCAGTTTCCATGTGTTTGATTGTTTTTTCTTGCTTTTTCTGTCACTGACTTCCACTTTTATGGCTTTATGGTCAGAAAAGATGCTTTGTATAATATTTTGATGTTTTGGATTCTGTTAAGGCTTGCCGTATGGCCTAAAATATGGTCTATTCTGGAGAATGTTCCCTGTTCGTTGGAAAAGAAAGTATACTTGGCTGCTACCGGGTGGAGTGTTCTGTATACGTCTATGAGGTCAAGCTGGTTGATCGCAGCATTTACATCTTCCATGTCTTTATTGAGCTTCTTTCTGGATGTTCTGTCTTTTACCAGAAGTGGCGTGTTGAAGTCTCCAACTATTACTGTGCAGCTGTCTCTCTCTTTTCAATACTGTTGGAGTTTATGTATTTTGGAGCCCTGTCATTGGGTGCATAAATATTTATTATGGCTATGTCCTCCCAGTGTACTGACCCTTTAATCATTATTTAGTGTCCTTCCTTATCCTTTGTGGTGGCTTTTACTTTAAAGTCTATTTTGTCAGAGATTAATATTGCCACTCCTGCTCTTTTTTGAGTGTTGTCTGCTTGACATATTTTTTCCATTCTTTGAGACTTTTAGTTTGCTTGTGTCTTTAAGTCTAAGGTGTGTCTCTTGTAGGCAGCATATAGATGGATTGTGTCTTTTTAATCCATTCTGCCGCTCTGTCTCTTTATTGGTGCATTTAGTCCATTTACATTCAGCATAATTATTGATAAGTATGCGTTTAGTACTGTCATTTTGATGTCTTTTTTGTGTGTGTTAACAAGAGTTTCTTTGTTCCCCTTAATTTTCTGTGCTGAGTCATTTTTGTGTTTTCTTTTGATCGTTTTCATTGTTGTTTTTGTATTTGCTGACTCTTTATGTTTTTCTTGTTTTTTATTTTGACTTGTAGGATTGTTAGTTTCCTTTGTGGTTACCTTAATATTTACCCCTATTTTTCTAAG
>NW_004443984.1:3440630-3442756 GCF_000243295.1 Trichechus manatus latirostris
TTCTCATCTTTCATGATATCAGGGAAGTTTTCTGCCAACAAATCTTCAACAATTCTCTCTGTATTTTCTGTTATTTCCCCCTGTTCTGGTACTCCAATCACTCGTAGGTTATTCCTCTTGATAGAGTCCCACATAATTCTTAGGGTTTCCTCATTTTTTTAAATCCTTTTATCTGAATTTTCCTCAAATAAGTTGATGCCAAGTGCTTTTATCTTCAATCTCACTAATTCTGACTTCCATTGCCTCGATTCTGCTCCTATGACTTTCTATTGAGTTGTCTAATTTTGAAATTTTATTGTCAATCTTCTGGATTTCTGTTTGCTGTCTCTCTACGGATTCTTGCAGCCTGTTAAATTTGTCATTCTGCTCTTCTCTAATCTTCTTAAGTTCCTCTATTGCTCTGTCTGTGCGTTCCTTGGCTTGTTCTGCATTTTGCCTGATCTTCTTCCTGATCTCTTGAAGAGTTCTACTAAATATTAATCTTTTATAGTCTACCTCTGGTAATTCCAAGAAGTTCTCTTTCTCCAGAAAATTTCTTGATTCTTCATTTTGGGAGCTTGCCGAAGCCATCACGATCTGCCTTTTTATGTCATTTCATATTGACTGTTGTCTCCAAGCCATCAATAAGTTATTTTACTTATTTTATGCGTGCTTTTACTGTGTCCTAACTTCTTGTTTTGATATACCCTAATAGGCTCCTCGTGTGGACTAGTTTGATTACTGGTGCCTTTGAAGCTCTAACATCCTGTCACCAGGTGGTTACACCTGTTACTAGTTATGTGAGCCCCAGGAGTCCGTTTACTTTTCTTGTATGGATTCAGCTCAGGTGTCCAGATAGTCTGTCACCAAGTGTGTGGTGCAGGCTCTAACCTAGAGTCCTAGAACAGGCAGGGGTGATTACAGTAGGCATAGGTATCTGGCTGCAGTAGGGGGTCACACACTGAGCAAGGCAGGGGGCTGACGGCTGCCTCTGAGTGTCTGGGAGGAAAGCATGTCCCTGTTCCCTAGAGTGTGTAGGTGGGTGGGTTCTGTAGCTGGACTATGTGCACCCAATGCTGTTGGCTGTAAGGACTGGGAGGCACCACTTATTCTTGGACCCCTGTCGCAGGTGGTTAGGTGGCATAGGTGGAGCCACTAGTCCTCAGGCCCCTGGTATGGGTAGATGAGGACCCTGTTTAATGGTCAGAGCAGTATCAAATGTCACGAACCTGCCACTCCACCATATAGCTAATAGAGTGAAGTTAGCCTTCAGGTATATACTCTGTTGTACTGTGCTAATGAGGGCCTACGATGTTGAAATGGGCTCACATAGGTCTATGCAGGGGTGAAAGGCATTCAAAGTCTGTGGACCCCTTATGCCTGTACCTAGGCAAAGCAGCCGTGCCTGCCCTGAGTTCCCAGCTTAGGGGAGCTGGTAGATAATTTTTTGCTGTTTGTTAATTTGTTCCCTCTCCAAGGCCGCGAGAATGGCTCAGGGCACTCGACGGTCCCACTTCCAGACAGGGGACACAGCAATCGGTGAAGCCAGCCCAGGACCCGATGCAGAGCGGGGAGGGAGCAGGTAAATGGGAGAGAGGTTCTTCCCAAATGAGGTGTTTTTTGATCCGAGCAGTATGTGAAACGCATGTACTTATCTTTTGCCAATTGAACACCACTTTTCATTGGCTCTGGAGGCCTGAGCAGACCCTCTGCCGCTTGGTCTCTCCCAACATGGAAAACGTGCCCTGAACGCCACTGCTTGCCTCACCATGCATGCCAACCAATCCGACCCGCACGGTGCTGGCTCCCGCTGAGTCAGGTCTGGCAACTCCTTGCTGCTTCTGAACAGTCTCTCCCTCTCGCTGCCACTCAGTCCAATTCCTCAACTTTGCCTTTGATGTTCAGGGCTCCCAGATTGTCATATATAACCGATTCACTTGTTTTTTCCTTGTTTTAAGAGGGACCACCGGAGGCATCTGACTACTCCGCCATCTTGGCCCCACCTCATAAATATGTTTTTTATTGACAACATCTGCCAAGGTTACTAGTTCTGTGGCTTTAATCAAGTCATTCACTCACTTTGAAATTCTGTTCTGTACACAGAAATAATAAAATATTTCACAGGGTTCTCCAAGGTTGAGTAAGGA
>NW_004443984.1:3443967-3461187 GCF_000243295.1 Trichechus manatus latirostris
GCAATATCTGAGCATGATGTGCCAATGGCTGTGTCCCCACTGTCAGCTACACTTGAACAGCGGCTGAAGCGGCTCCGAAAGGCCTCTGAGATAACTGGCGTCTGCCATTCAGTTCCTAGGGAACTGCCCTTCTGAAACACACTGGAACCTGAAACAAGTGGCATTTCCCACCTTTAGTGTGACTCAGATGATGTAAGCCCATGAGATCATTTAGAAAAAAATTGCTCTTAAATCTGAAAGAATAGCAGCACCCACCTCCTCCTCACTCACAGACTTATTTCAGCTACTCTAAACTAGTTAATTTTAAGAGGAAATAGCATGAGAGGTGAGAATGTTCAAAGACAGGATCCAGGAGTACTAGGACAGAAAACAGTAGTATTTAATAGCAGTTACCATTTATTAACACCTAGAAGCCATACAACTTTACAAACATGATTCATCTACCTATTTACTGAAAAGGTAGTATCACCTACATTTTACAAAGAGAGCTGAGATTTGAATCCGGGTCTTTCTGATTCCAACACCCACATTCTTTCCTCTAGCAGGGCTTCTCAGTGGGTGCTTTTGGCATTCTGGGCATGACAATTCTTCAATGTATAGTCCATGCATTACAGGATGGTTTAGTATCTATGGTCTCGCACTAAATGCCAGTAGAAACCCTTACCCCACCCCACTATCATGTGACAACCAGAAAATACTCCATATATTTCTAAACACCCCCTAGGATAACAAGCGGCCCAGTTCCCTGTTGAAATCTACCACTTGACTAAACCAGAGTACCCTCAATGAGCAGGGTGAATTCAGATCAAGGGGAGTTTCAAAAGTCAATGTGAAGAGCTTTATTCTGAGGGCAGTGTAAAGAAACTGCTAAAATTTCTGAGTAGGTGAGACTTAAAAAAAAAAGACTGATGAGATTTGACTTTATTATTAGTTTTTTACAGCTCTTTGAGGGTTGATAGGTAGGAAGTATTCAATAAATACTCGATTTACTTACTAACATACTGGCAAAGGCTTCAACTCAAATTAATTTTTAAAAAACTAGAATAAGATTTCTAGATGATCCATGGAAACAAACAAACCAAAAAAAGGTAATGGTAGCTAGTTACCCTCTATTTATAAAGTATCAGAGTTTGAGTTGAAATTTAAAAATATGGTTCTAGACAGTCTTTGATCTAGTGGGAGACAAATGATACTTGAACAGAAATCATCTTATTCCTTTCTTATAAATTTAGTGCTTCTCCTATCTTTTTAACCTACTTCTACTTCTGTTCCTTTTTTGTTAGCTTTACTTCTGCTTTCTACTGAGGGCAAACTAACCCTCCTCCAAGTACTCCTTTCATTCTCTGGGCAATCATGGACTGCCAAGTTTGAAATAATTTACCCAATTTATATATATGTAGTAATCTGTAATAATTTTTAATAGAAGACATAGCCAACAATCAAAGCTACTGATTAGCATGAGATTAACCAGTGTTACCAAGTTGATGTAATTCTAGCCAGAAGCAAGGAAATGTGACCTCTTGGTGAGTCTAAACGGCTTTATCTCACTAGTCAGTGTATAATTTTCCAGGCCTTTTAAAATAGTGAAAATTGACTGAGGGACTCTATTGCCATGTTCCTGGCCTCCTACTGGAAACCATTCCCTATTATTATGACTAATCTTCCATTCTTCACTACTACCACATTTCCATCCACCCACTCTGTAACCCTAATTCTAAAGGAATACTTACTAAAATAAAAATGTTTTGGTATATTTATATTCACTACTGCTTATTTCTAAATTTAAGTTTGAAAACTGAATTTTTTTGTGCTATGTCATATTCAACAGTAGCATCCTTATCAAATATTAAGACCATTATTACTTTGGATGAGAGACTAGTAAAGAAAGACAGAGCTATCAGAAAGCCAGTGAGCTTTGTTAGGAATTACTACATTCTAACAACTTGCAATGTACACATAATCGTCATAAGAAATTTTATAATCCAGCCCTAAGACAGTACCTGGCATACAGCAGATGTTTAATAAATATTTGCAGAATGTTGAGCTGATTTAATAAAAGCTTAACAAGTGCCTACTACATGCAAGGCAGTGTACTTAGAAGGATATAACAAGTATCTACCAAATGTCTACTGTGAGTAAAGCACAGTGGAATTTTAAAGTTAAATAAAACATATCCTCCTTAGTTAAATAAAATTTACCCTTTTCTTCATAAATGCCCTTGAATTCAAAGTTATTTTCTAAAGGCTATTTCCTATTTGAAATATACCATATCTACTTAATATGTCTACTGAATATGTGTGTGTGTGTGTGTATATATATATATAAAACATTTATACTTAATGTATTTACTTGGTATATGTACTGTAACTTTCAAAATCCTGTCAAATTTCTGAGTCTCTAGTGAAAACATAAGACAGACTGTTGGCATCCTAGAAAAATTCTGATCTTTGGGGGCTAGCAGATGACTGACCCACCCAGAGGACGATGAAGACAACACAGAACACAGTAATTTATGCTGTTTTTCTGATTTCAAACGGAAATATGTTCCAGAGTTATTCTGTTCTGATCCCTTATGTGTCCTCACCTCCCAATCGATCATGTGGTCTTGCTGGAAGCAATGTAGACCAGAGATAAGTAACTGTTTCCCCAGAGATCTGTTTTTCTATTCAATGTAGCTTCATGTTATTTTTGTTCTTTATGGCTATCAACTGCTTTCTTGGTGTTTTCAACCAATATTTTTTCAGTAACAGCATTTCAGTGAATGCTTGTCTGCTCAGTATTTCCCTTAAAGAAGAAACAGAGCAGGGATCGGAATTTAACCCAGAAAACTTCACTCACCTGGTGAACTGGCCTGGGAGATTCTCTCACTTGGGTATTTCTCCTGCATGGCCATCACAGTTATTTGAGCCAACTGTAGAATGAGTAGGAAGAATCAATTAGATCTCTCCAGTATATCTGAATTCCCTGTAATTCAATTCCTATTCAATGGAACTGTCGAGACCACACAGATTACTCAAATATTCTTCCATATGTCTTATTTCTAAGGATTTTCTTAAGGCAAAACAACTCCCAGTACTCCACTCTATTTCTCTTCCTAAAGCAAGTAGAGAAATCCTAAAACCAAACAGATTCCCAATACTGATCCCATACAGTCTCAGAACCCTTCTAATTGTTGCAAAATTTAAAAGTATATATATATTTTTTAATAATGTTACTTTTAATTAACAAATCTTTGCCATGGATCTTCTTAGCGAGGGGGATGAGGTGGGAGGGGCAAGGTGGAAAAAGACCTAATAAACCAAACCAACAGTGAAGTATTACAGCATCAGTTAAGAGCAACATAAAATGAACTCCCCAATTTCTTCAGTAATAAAAGTTAGTCATATGATGAACAGAACTTTTGGTCATAAGTAGAACCCAATCGTCTGCTGGGAGCATGAAGTTTTTTTCCCATTTCCCTCACCCCTTAAAAAATTTATGTTTACCTTAAGGGTAAACCAAAAACCAAACTTCTTGCCGTACAGTCAATTCTGACTTACAGCAACCCTATAGGACAGAGCCCAACTGCCTCGTAAGGTTTCCAGGGGTGTAAATCTTTACAAAAGCGGACTGCTGCATCTTTCTCCCACGGAGCAGCTGGCTGGTTTGAACATCTGACCTTTCGGTTAGCAGCCAATCACTTAACCACTGTGCCACCAGAGCTCCTCACTCTAAGGGTCACCCATTCACCTGCTGCCATCGAGTTGCTTCTGACTCATAGCGACCCTACAGGACAGAGTAGAACTGCCCCATAGGGTTTCCAAGGAGCGGTTGGTAGATTCGAACTGCTGACCTAGTGCTCCATAATTATCATCTATGTAAACAAAAGCTTCATCTACGTGCAAAGTACTTGAGAGGCAGTATAGGGAAATGGTTAAGAGCACGGACTCTTGATCAGACTGCTTGAGTGTAAAGCCTGGCTCAGCAATTTATTAACTGTGTAACCTTGGACAAATTTTTTAAAATCTCTGTGCCTCAATTCCTTCATACAAAATGACCCAATTCACGCGAACTCATTAAGAATTCACCTAGAACAATGCCTGGCACACATTAAGTGCTTAATTAATGTTTCTAATTTAATTACTTGGCAATTTACATCAATAAAAAGTGGCATAGTACAGTCTCTGATAAATAAATTTAGAAACTTTTCATTTATAAAAGCCCCAAAAGAATTTGTGATAAACTGTCTACAGAACACAATTCTTAGATGTTAAATACAACTTTGGAGGAAAAAAAAAGGCTATATTGTACTTTTCTAATGTACTTCACTGACCTCTATAGTTTTCTCTTAGCAACAACAACCCAAACCCTCACTAATTAAATGCATCTACAACAGAAATGGTACCATTCCCTGAAATCCCAATTCTTCACACACTGGGAGAGAGAAGTTTTGTACAGTAACAAAAGCTTTCAATTTATGGCCAGTATCATTCAGTATGTTAATGATGACACAGAAGGATTAGATTAACTATTAGTGATTCCTTTCTTGTCAATATCAAATTTCCTTTCTTTAAAGTATAACAAAATAGTAGGCCCATTGGATTCTGAGATCTTTCTAAAAACAGATGGGTTGGAAATAGGGTGACAAAAGGAGAACTCTCAGTTCAACACAGAATTACCCCATGGCCCAGTAATTCTATTTCTAGGTATATACTCAAGAAAAATGAAAATGTATGACTCCACAAAAAGCTGTACATGAATGTTCCTACCAGCATTATTTGTAATAGCCAAAAAGTGGGAACAACCCAAATGTCCATCAATTTATGAATAAATAAATAAAATGGAGTATATCCACATATCACCACACATCTGCCAGTTTCTCATACTGTGGTGTTGCTATGATGCTGGAAGCTATGCTACCAATATTCAAATACCAGCAGGGTCACCCATGGTGGACAGGTTTCAGCAGAGCTTCCAGACTAAGACAGACTAGGAAAAAAGGCCTGGAGATCTACTTCCGAAAATTAGCCAATGAAAACCCTACAGATCACAACAGAACACTGTCCAATATAGTCCTGGAAGATGAGCCCCCTAGGTTGGAAGGCACACAAAATACACAGTGGCTGCAACAATGGTCTCGAGCACACCAACAATAGTGAAGATGGCCCAGGACCAAACAATGTTTCATTCTGTTGTACATGGGATTGCCATGAGTTGGGGTCCAACTCAAAGGCAACTAATAACAACAGCCATACAATGGGTTTTGATTCAGCAATAAAAAAGAATAAAGTACTGATACATGCTACATTATACATGAACCTTGAAAACATAATGCTAAGTGAAAGCCAGATATAAAAGGCCCCATGTTATGGAATCCAGATTTTCTGAAGCCATAGAGGCTGGATGAACCCCTGAAACTATGCCCTGAAATAATCTTTAAACCTTAAACCAAAATTACCCCCTGAAGTCTTCTTACAACCAAACAATAGTTTAGCTTAACTAGTAAACAATGTCTCCCTTGAGCATGGTGCTCTTTTAAGATCTATCTATATGGGATCAAAGTGACAACAGCAACTTGAAAGATTAGGAAATTTAGGGGGCAGTGAGTTTATGTTAATGTGGGAAGAATAGTTCAGAAAACGAGGGTGAGAATGGTTGTACAACTTGAAGAATGTAATCAATATCACCGAATTGTACATGTAGAACTGTACACGTAGAAATTGTTGAATTGGTGTATGGTTTACTGTGTATATTCTCAACAACAAAAAATAAAATAAATTATTAAAAAAAAAAACTGTAGACAGAAGCATGCCCTTCTCCCCTGCTTCTTAGCATTCTGGAATGCACCTGTATTAAAATACGAAGAAATAAAGCAAATATAAATTTTAAAAAAAAAAAAAGGTCCCATGTTATAGGACTTGACTTATATGAAACATCCCAAATAGGCAAATTTACAGAGACAGAAAGTAGATTAGTGGTTGCCAGGGGCTAAAGGGAGGGGGGAAATGGGGATTACTGCTAATGGATATGGGGTTTCTTTTGGGGATGATCAAAATGTTCTGGAATTAGAGAGTCGTGATGGTTGTACAACTCTGTGAATACACTACAAAACAGTGAACTGTACACTTAGAAACGATGAAATTTATGGTATGAATATGATATCTCAATTTAAAAAAAAAAAACAAAACAACTCCTACAGGAGTAAAATAATACACAATAACTCATTCCTGACTTTTCCCACTACTAAGTTCAGAACTAGATGGGCCACTGGTGAAAATTTTTAAGACCATTTAAAGGAGATAAGAAATTTTCTGAGATAAAAGTGAGAAAAATGAACACACAGAAAGCAACATGAATAACCAATTATACAGTCAAGAAAGGCAGGGGTGAATGGAAGCAGACAGAAAAGAAATCATTCAACACTAATGGTTTCTATCTTCAAAGTCCTTTAAACTATAGAAATATTCATTCAACAAATTTAACACATATTCAATACTTACTACCCATCAGGCACTGTATTAAACATTTTACAGGTATCATGTATCATGCTCACATCAACTCTGTGAGGCAGTTACTACTATTATCCTCATTTATGGATGAGAAAATAAAGGTTTAGACAGATGAAGGTCATAGCTAGGTAGAGGATTCAAAGCCAGAACTGTGCTCTAATGCTATAGAGTCCAGCCAACATCCTGTGTGTGGCAAAACACAAAAAGAAAAATCAAGGAAGTTATTAAAGCACCACAAGTTGGAGTTTCTGCCTCAGACCTAACCTGAGCTGCAAACCCCAAAGCAATCAGGAGCAGGGACAGCACATATAATTTCTTCACTTTGCCCTTGCTTATCACCCATGCTGTATTTCCCAAGTTGCTACCCAAGAAATAGATTTTGAATGTTACAACTATTTCTCCCCTTGAAGAATCACAATCTTATAAAGGAACATCATAGTTGGCAGCTGTTGAGAGAACCACATCAAGATAGTGGAGGATTTGATAGGAGACACAGACAGCTGACACAGGCACATTAAGAATCTCACACCATCACACTATTTTCAGGGCTTTGATCATTCATTAAACTAGGGAGAGAAAGAGAAGCCAAATCCTTTCCTAGAAGTTGCCTTTACGAAGAACAAATCCTGAGATACAAAACCAGACAGTTATAAAGCAGACAAGGCCTAACGGCAAGTAATGAGAGGGTCGAGGAGCAGAGGCATGGTTATCTTAATCATCTTTGTGTCACCACTCCTCCCTACCTAAAACCAAAAAAAACTAAACCTGTTGCCCATGAGTCGATTCCGACTCATAGCAACCCTGTAGGACAGAACAGAACTGCCCCATAGGGTTTCCAAGAAGCACCTGGTAGATTCAAACTGCTGACCTTTTGGTTCAGAGCCGAACTCTTAACCACTACGCTAGGGTTTCTGCCTCCCTACCTAGCACACACTATTCAATTAATCAACCAGAATTTACTGAGCACCTACTATGTGCCTGGCTCTGTGACAAGTGCAAAAAATATATTGGTGTAAAAGACAAACATGGTTCTGATCCTCTTGGTTTACTGTGATGAAGAAAATGTTGAATATATTCTTAAAAAACCCAAACCTGTTGCCGTCAAATCAATTACAACTCATAGCAACTCTAAAGGACAACAGAACTGCCCCATAGGGTTTCCAAGGAGCAGCTGGTGGATTCCAACTGCCAACCTTTTGGTTAGCTGCCAAGTTCTTAACCACTGTGCCACCAGGGCTCCTGAATATACTCTATATACTGTATTGAACAAATAAGCTTTAACACACTCATCTTCTAGTTCATTCAAAGCACCAGCTCCTCCTTGTCTAGAGAAAGGTTTCTCAACCTTGGCGCTACTAACATTTTGGGCTTGGTAATTCTTTGTTGTGGGGGGCTGTCCTGTGCACTGTAGGATGTTTGGCAGCATCCCTGGCCTTACACACTAGACGCCTGTAGCAACTCCCCAACTTCGACAACCGAAAATGTCTCTAAACCAGAACACCAAACCCGTTGCTGTCGAGTCGATTCCGACTCATAGTGACCCCACAGGACAGAGAAGAACTGCCCCACAGAGTTTCCAAGGAGCGCCTGGTGGATTCGAACTGCCGACCTTTTGGTTAGCAGCCACAGCTCTTAACCACTACGCCACTTTAGCCATAGTCAAATGTCCCATGGAGGGCAAGACTGCCCACTGCTGAGAACCACTGGTCTGGGGCCTTCACAAGTGCTGTATGACCCCCTCAACCTTAACCCTCTCTTTATCCTTCAAAATCTCATTTCCTCAGGGAGGGTTCGCTGACCTCTCAGACTAGGTCACCTCCTCCAGTTTTGTAGTGTTTGCATTTCTTTATCCTACACTTACGGAGAGCTGAGTAATTTTCCGCTTAACTACTAGTAATCACTCTTCTCCCTGTACTATGTGCTCCATGAGGGCAGGAACGTGCTTCCCGCTGTTTCCCTGGCGACTGGCATAGGGCCTGGCCCATAGGTAAAGCAATTTCTGTGGAGTGAAATGACGGAGGAGGAAAGCAAGGCAATGAGCGAGAGAAGACGACCAGACACGAAGGGGAGTAGAGCATTGTTTCAGAAAAGCAGAAGTGATATGAGACGGAGGTGGGTTACGGCTTAGTCGCTCTGCGCATGCGCTTCGCTCTCCTCGTCCCTCCAGAGAGAGGGCGTGAGGGTCTGAGGTTTTGTTGGGGCTGTTGAAGGAGTAGCGTCTGTCAGTCCGGCGGGGCCCCCGAAGGAAGGAGAACTTACGTGGGTATGAAAGCGGGGGCGAAATCCCTCACTCAGGGCGCACTGACCACCACGTCTGCCGCGGGAGGAGGTTCCGTCCCTCAGTTCGCCTAACGGCCGTTACACACCCGCCAGCCCGCGCGACAGACAACGCGTACCGCCCCGACCCCGCCCCTTTTTTCACGGTACCAATCAGGAGTCGGGCCTCGCGGGTCTCCTGCCTCTGCACGCCTGCCTCGGCACCGAAAGTCGAAGTATCTCTCCGCGCAGGACGCCGCCGCGCTTCATAGTCTTCTCTGCCTCTTGCCACGTCTAGCCGCTAGGCGGAGGCCTGCTCAGCAAGGCCTGGAGGGGTTGGTGGGCCTGTGCAGATCGTGAAGGCGGCGGCGGGACTTCCAGTGGGCCAGAGCAAATCATTCAGAAATCCCACCAAACCTGCCCCACCCTCCTCCTATTCCACAGTCCACTGATGAACGCTGCCACCTGAAGCAAAGATCAGGTTGTAACTAGGAGTTAGTTTGTGCCAGAATCACTGACTTGTCAGGGTTAGGGCTCAGTCTATGGTCTGGGTTAGACTCAGGGCTCAGGTTGAAAGGTAAAGAACAAATGTCGTCTCCCTACGAAACTTGGTCCTCAGCAAAAGGGACTATTAAGTTCATTTGCATTAATATGTATTTGAATCATCAGACTGGAAAACTGTTTAAAAGGAGAAACAAAGCCATCAGCCAAAGGAATGAATCTTTAATAATGAAATTCTAGGTATCTGGAAATCTGATTTGGGAGAGAGGCATTAAAAAGGCACAGGACCTACTTGTCATTTTGTGAAATTTCATCTCACAGGTAAGGGCCACCTCTGCCAAATTAGAAAGCATGTCCTGCTCTCTGGTCCCACCTACTCCCTACACTCAACTGTCTTCTCTGTTGAATCCCCAGGGCCTAACACAGGACCTGGCACATACCTAGTAGATTCCAACTCTTTTTTTTTGGAGGGGGAGGGGGCTTAAATTTTTTTTGAAATTATTACAAAGTTCTATAAATTTGAATATGCATAGATTCATGTAACCACCACCATAATCAGAATACAGAACTGTCCCATTACCACATAAAACTCCCTTCCTTCACCCACACAGTCCCTTGCAACCGCTGAATTTTTTCCGTCAGTATAGTTTTGTTTTTCTGAGACTGTCAAATAAATAGAATCAGCAGTAACCTTTTGAGACTGGCTTCTCTTATAGGCCATTTTTTATTGAAACATATATACCCTATTGGGTTATCTGTGTCTTTTCCATACTTGCTCCTTTTCTAAAAGATTGAAAGAGTTTGAAAGGTTCCTTAAAAGAGAACTTTCTCATGGAATTGGTGATATGGACTTAAGGGTGGCTTTGAGATCTTCGTTTCTGTCCCACTTAGTGGGCCCTTGATAACTTTCAGCTGCTCTCCGTTTCCCCTAGCTAAATGAAGGTATAGGTTGTATGCGTGAAGGGAGGCCCACTGATGTTCCAGATGCCTGCTGATAATCAGAATATTATCACTTTAGACAAGGTGTGCTGGAGCCATGGGCCTCTCAAATACTGACCTCATGCTGTGGTGGCAGCAGGAATCCCATTAATGTCCTCAAGAGCCTAACCATTTCTGAATAGATAAATGGTAGTAGCACAAGCACTGCTCCCTATGTCCATCCTCTACTAGGAAGGGGGAACTAATGAGGTCAGAAATAATTAAGGGACAGGAAGAGAAGGCTTGGATAATATCATATGGATGCATTTAACCCTAATTCTGAAATTGAATAGCTCTTGACCATTCTGCAGAAGAGGAAAGGAGATTTAGGGCTGACTAGCTAAGGCCCAGAAACTCTCCTTGGAACAAGAGTATTAAAAAAAAAACCATGTTGCTGTCGATTCTGACTCATGGCTACCCCATGTGTTACAGAGTAGAACTGCTCTATAGGGTTTTCTTGGCTGTAATCTTTACAGAAACAGATCTCCAAGCCTTTTTCCGTGGCACTGCTGGGTGGGTGTGAACTGCCAGCCTTTAGGTTAGTAGTCAAGTGCAAACCATTTGCACCACCCAGGGACCTTAGAACAAGAGTATAGAGTCCTGAGAAGCAGAGATCACCTGGTCAAACTCTTTCATTTTACATATGAGGAAACTGAGGCCCACAGAGAATAAGTGACTTCTCAACTCCCCCCACACCATTTCCTTCAGCACTGTCCACCCTAGTGCTGAAGTTTTGTGGTAAGATTACACAGAAAAGGAGTCAGGCATAAAGTATCAGAATTTCCTATTTATTGGCCAAACCCTTTGTACCCCCACCACCACCACAATATTGAGCAACCCAGTCTCCCCCTTGGAAGCAGCAGGGCTGAGTTCCAGAGATGGGAAGGAAAGATGGGATGAGGAAGTGCAGCCCAAGGCTCAGCAGCCACCGCTCATTACCAGACAGTAGTTGGGTCATATCTTCGGTCTCATCTTTACCCCTAACTTCTCTGGTCCGTCACTAGAGGACAGACTACTTGCCTCTCCTCAAGCCTTCCTCCACCCCCCCCTTGCCTCAGGCTACTAAACTAGAGGCCAGAGACTAGAGTTAAGGGAGGTATCTGAGCGGGACTTTATCCCAGCATCCAGCCTATCACCATCAGGAGAAAGATGACCACCCAGGCTCCTGCAGGAGAGAAAGAAAGAATTATAAAACAGGATTAAGTGGTTTTGAGAGCCTGGGAAACTCTGTGCTATGGGGAATTGGTTTTTAGACTTATGTACACCACTTTGGGGGATTATCTAGTAATCCATTCATTCATTCTTTCAACAGTGCTTTCTTGGGACTGACAGTGTACCAGTCCCTCTGTTAGACTGGGGGTGGGAGGATACAGGGATGAAAGGCAGGAGCCTTTCCCTCAAGGAGATTGGGAAGGAAATCTAATTGGGAGGAAACTGTTCAGGAGCTACAATGCTGGCTGCCTCCTATGATGAGCATTTGAATTGTTTTTTCTGGTCTTGTGATGGATCAAACACTCTCCAAGACTACATTCTGTACCTGATCAGTCCTCTCACTGACTGGATATTAAGTTGAATCATATGAAATTGCCAATACTTGCCCATTTTTTACCTACAAAAATGGCACTTGCATATGGTTCAACCCAACGCTACATACTAAGTTCTATGCTAAATGCTTTACATACATAATTTAGTATTATTCACACAACTGTAGCCCAAACTCTTATCCACTGTACTGGATTTGAGCCCTAGACCCTTGCTGGGAAAACTACTCAGAGGCAACCTGACTGAGCCTCGTTGACATCCAAAGGAAGTATTTTCCAAAAAGGGTTCTTTTGATAACTGAGTCTCAGTTCCCTGTCTATATAATGGAGGCAGCATTTGTGCTAACTTTCAGGATTGTTATATGAGTTAGTCCATGTAAAGTGCTTAGAACAGTGCCAGGCACATCAATAAACGACAGTTGTTATTGTTAAAAGGGTGGCCTTATTTGTCATAAGGAGCTCTGGTGGCACAGTGGTTAAGCGCTTGGCTGCTAACCAAAAGATCGATGGTTCAAACCTACCAGCTGCTCTGTGGAAGAAAGATGTAGCAGTCTGCTCCCGTGAAGATTTACAGCCTTGGAAACTCTATGGGGCAGTTCTACTCTGTCCTATATGGTCACTATAAGTTGAAATCGACTCAACAGCAAAGGGTTTATTTGTCATGTTGTGACAAATTCTGCTTAGAAAAGTCCAGAGATCACCAGACTTTTCTGGCCCCTAATCTTGGAAGTTTTCCACCAAGAAACCAGGACCAGCTACTTCATCTGGGTTTAGCTTTGAGTTTGAGGCAACAGAGGCCAGAGAATGGAGTGGGAAGGAAAAAGCATGTATCCCAGCTTATAAAAGATTTAGGTTCTTACTCTGAGAGGGCTTCCAGATACAGTAACCCCAGTTATGTCTTGTCCTGTAATGTACTGTGCTGCTCTGAGGAGCTCCTTCCACATAGATATTAAACAGACAGCCCCTCCTAGAGTTGTGCAAAATGGCAGCCCTGACTCTAAGCTCTAGAGCTTGAATTTACACTATCACCAGACTCCTCAAACCAGACATTGCAGACTGGTGACCTGTAGGCTGAATCTAGCCTGCAGAAATGGGTAGTTTGGTTGAACAGGGTTTTTTTCCTTTTTTGTGAGGGGGAGGGGGCGTTGTTTGTTTGTATTTAATTGAAATTTCTTGCCAGCATTTGGAGATCTAGTTTCTCTTGGAAAACCAGATCTAGCATGGTTGGTCTGAATTCACACAAGGCAACAATCAGCTGGAGCTGAGCAGTGACTATCCCCTTAGCTGCACTCTCCATCCAATGCAGACCCCCTCAGTACACATCACTTGGTGTTACCTGCCTGGCCCTGTAGGCATCTTAGAATTTTCAACCCCTACCTAAGTGATTTCTGGATAGTCTCATGTTCTGATAAGGGATAAAACTCTATGACAACCAGCAGCTCCACAATTACAACTCTGCCACTGAGGAAACTGAGGCTCAGAGAGGCCAAATGACTTCTCCCAAGTTACAGAGAGTTGAGAAGCAACAGGATGCAAGACCAGGACCCAGTGTGGACCCCTAGACCTTGGTGCAACCATAAGCACCTCACCCCAGCAATCTCTCTGTACCAACCTGCTGAGCTCCAGCTGCTGGAGGCATTGGACTCTGAAATACAAAAGAAAGATTGAGCTTGAGGTGCCATCCTGATAGGACAAAGCCAGCATACTCACATCAAGATTGGGCAAAGGGACTGGCCTACACTGTTGAAGCTAGGACTTAGAAAGGGTGGGATAATGAACCTTCTGTCCCTCATAAGAATGGACATACTAAGAAGATGGGCTTTCCTGTGAGGGGCAGAGACTTGGAGGCCGGTTATGGAATAGAAAGATGGGAGAGATTGTTCTAGGTCAGAAAGGAAGATTTACAGAAGGATTCTGGCATCAGGGACCAACGGACTGACAGAAGAGTGATCTGATGTGACAGAAAGCTGAGAATGGAAGAAGGAGGCAGAGACAGCCCAGCCTGGAAGTTTAAGGAGTTAGAGCAGGGCCAAGTGAGGGAGGAGGCCTCTCTCGAGCAGAGGGGGCGCCAAAGGTGGGGTATGGGCTTGGGGAGGGGACTCGGACTTAGGAAGGGAGGTGAGGGCATGAAGGTGGGAGGGGGCCCAGTGAGGGATGGGGGTCTCAGAACAGGTCAGTGGAAGGCTCTGGGAGAGGAGTCAGGGAGGCCTCCCCTACACGGTCGAGTTACCGCTTATTCGAATTGGCCCGAACACCATCCAGCCGTCGCCAACCTCCAGGCCTCCCCGCGCTCGGATCTCCCGGGCTCGATTCCTTCCCGAGGGACTCTTCTGACTACAGGTCTGTGGGCGACACGAGCAGAAGGGTAGCGATGCACGGCTCCGGTCCCCGGCCGGGGTGGAACTTTGCCCAAAACCTCAGATAGCCCCGCCTCTTGCATCGCGCCCCAGAGAGTTTACCAATCCACAAGATCTTGGTCTCCAAAATCCCGCCCTTTGCCATTCCACAGGCCCCCAGCTCCCACAGACCCCGCCCTTAACCCCGCCCATGGGAGGACCGGCCAATCCTCAGCACCACAGTCCTCCAGGCACCTTCTTAGTCCCGCCCCCAGGATGACCACATCGCTGAGAGTCTTGGCTCCTCAGACCACAGCCCCGAAACTGCCTGGCAGCGGAGGCTACATCTACTGCTCAGGACCCCCAGGGCTGCCCACTCACCGGTTGGCACAGGCGCCCCGACCGCTCATTACACAGCGTCACCCGGCCATGCAGGTAGAAAGTATCGCTAGACAAAAAGCGGTACAGTTTGAGAGCCAGCGTCACCTTCAGAGAGGCCCCGTTTCCCTGCAGGCCCTCGAGCAGCCGGTTATTGACTGGGCAGCTGTGGGGAGATGCAACGTCACCGGCTGGTTAGGAGCCGCGGATCGGAGTCGAAGGTGTGGATGAACAAACACTGATCCCAACCCATCCTTTTCTCCCCCCTCGCCATCCCCCGCTTTTGCTTGTATAGGTATTTGGACAGACCTTAATATCTGAGCCTTAATTTACTCATTTGCAAAATGGCAATGACAGTGATACTTCCATTCATTCAGCATACATTCACCCAGTACTTGTGTGTTTCTCCATGTGTTTATGTACCAAAGATACATACACAGATGGGATCTGGGCTCTTGAAAACTCCAACCAAAAACCAAACCCACTGTCCTCGAGTCAATTCTAACTCATAGTGACCTGTTGGACAGAGTAGAACTACCCCATAGGGTTTCCAGGGAGAGGCTGGTGGATTGGAACTGCTAACCTTTTGGTTAGCAGCTGAGCTCTTAACCACCTTGCCACCAGGGCTCCTTGAGAAGCTCATCGCTACAAAATGCCACCTTACAAGGGCTGGCCTGACATTGGCAGGAGGTTACAGGGCCTGACAGAGGCTTACCTCTTGTTCACAAAGTGGTAGGTGGCCTTAGCAGCACCTGTCCTGGAGATGTCAGTGCTGGCAAAGACCTCATTGGCGATCAGGACAAATCAGTCTGGATCGCTACTTGTGGCTCTAAGGACCACATAGAGGGGCATGCCAAGGGGAGCTGTTCTGTTCTCAAGCGGAGATGAAAGCTGAGGGTCCACGAAGATGCCCAAGGTGACGATGGTATCCCCAGTGCCTGGCACGTGGATGGTGCTATATCTGGAGAGGGACAGGATTGAGACCCTCACCATGAAACCTCCAAGAAAGGGACACTCACTCACCTTCTGCCTCGCACCCAAGGTCACTGAGCACTGGTAGCCCTAAAAAATAAGGGGAGGGGAGGAGCAGACCTGCTAACTTTCCTGAAAATGAGGGACCACCTCAAAGATCCCCAGACCTACACTTAAAGGTCTGACTGAGACTGGAGAAACCCCAGAAGACATGGCCCCCAGACGCTCTGTTAACCCAGAACTAAAACTTCTGGAAGCCAACTCTTCAGACAAAGAATAGACTGGACTATAAGACATAAAATGATGCTCGTGAAGAGCATACTTCTTAGTTCAAGTAGATACACAAGACTAAATGGGCAGTTCCTCTCCGGAGCCGAGATGAGAAGGCAGAAAGGGATAGGAGCCTGTTGAATGGACCCGGGAAATCCAGGGTAGAAAGGAGGAGTGTGCTGTCACATTATAGGGATAGTAACTAGGCTCACAGAACAATGTGTGTATAAATGTTTGTACGAGAAACTAACTTGAGCTGTAAACTTTCACCTAAAGCACAATTTAAAAAATAAACAAAGATCCCCAGACCTAGGACCCTTAAAGCCACACTACCCCATAGTAATTTACATAAGCGACTCATAATGCCTTTCTTCATAGAAGCACCCTTTTCCTTCACTAATGCTTTACGTCTCCGTCTAAGAGGTGGCTATGTTTTGTGGGTAGGCATTGGAGACCAAGTTGGGGAGGCCACATCCAGAGGGTACCGCGATTTTGCCTGGATTAGAAGTATCAATGAGAACTCAGGAGCCTCTATAGCACCTAGCCAGACCCAGTGAGAGAGGCAGCTGACAGAGTAGAACTCACAGGAAGGAGACCACCGGGTGGGGGTGGGTCTGGCTGACGTTCACCATCAGGGGGTACGCGCAGCTAAAGTTGAGTGTTGTGAAGTCGATATTGGAAACGTGCAGGAGCTGCACCTCCAGAGAGTACAGGACGTGGCTGCTGTTGGTCTAGAAAAGACAGGGAGGCAGCCATTACCCTCAGACTCAGAAGGGAAACAAACAGCTCCTAGCCTCATTGGCTGCCAAGTGTGAAGAAATCAGTTTATTTTGCGGCTCTTGTTTACTTAAATAAAAATAATCGTGGCTAACGTTTTCTGGGGGTGAATTGTATGCCAGGCACTGTGGCTTAACCACAACCCTTTGAGGAGGGTTCTGATAGTCCTATTTTACAGAAGCACAAACTGAGGCTTAGAAAGGTTAAAAGACTTGCCCAAAGCAAGCAACAAAGTCAGAATCCAAAATCCCTTTAACTCCAGTGCATGGGTTTTTAACCTCTGTGCCAGTGTTTTTTTTAAACTTTGGTGTGCATTTTACAGTGTCTTGGAAAAATAATTAAATAAAAGAATCACTGAGATGCCTGTTAAAAATGCTGAGTCCTGGCTCCTACCCCAAGATTCTGATATCTTTCTGGTTTTTTATTGCATACATAGATTTTTTTTAAGTTTTTTTTTTTTCCTTTTTAAAGAATCAAGTATTTGTTGCTATAGTTTATTTAAAAAAGCAATTCTGATAGACAGTTCTAGTGGCATAGCTGTGGCCTTAGCCACATGTTGAAAGTGTCAACGCAGTTCTATAACCCACACAAGAGGCCCATGAATCCCCGGGTAATAGGACTAGAGATAATGTCAGACAGCCGGGAGGAACTAAATCACCTCTTTAGGACAACCTCTAGTTTTCAAACTGAGTCTGGGGAGCCCCAGAGCCTCCTTGAAGAAAC
>NW_004443984.1:3465039-3466158 GCF_000243295.1 Trichechus manatus latirostris
ATATGTTTTGCTGTGTATATTCTCAACAATAACAACACAAGAAAATTTAAAAAAAAAATTACAGTTAAGAAAATCCTATAGGACAGTTCTGCTCTGTCACAAGGGGTTGCAATGAGTTGGAATTGACTTGAAGCACCCAATAATAGAATAAAAGGCCCAACTACTTAAATCTACAATACTGTTTTAAAATTGATTTAATTACAAATCATGTTTTATCTTTGTTAAATTTTAACTTTGGCCATAAATATTATGGTAGTCATAAAAAGGTAACATTTTATTTTACAAACGACAACCACAAAAAAAAAAAAAAGAAACTTAAATGTTTTGCGGGGTTAGAATTACTTTGACTGTGAATGCCACATGTTGGGAGTTACCATGAGTGCCCAGGATCAGCTCAGCCCTGCCAGAAGGTAGGCCTGGGAATTAGTTACATTGCTTGAGGGATGCTCTGCGAACTCAGCCTTTCTGTATGTCTGCCACATTGGCCTTGCCCCAACTTTTGCCTCAGCTTCCCTGTCTATCCCTCTAGGCCTCTGCTGGGACAATAACACTGGTCTTTGGTAGATTATCAGCTCCTTCCCCCAGGAGGATTTAATTTCTGACCAGCGGCTGGAGTCCTAGGGGTTGAGGATTGATGGATTGTTCATTCTACCTCATATGCCCAGCAACCTGTCCTCCCACTAGAAATCATCTCTACCTTGGTTGGACTCCTTCGGTGCCAATGTCTGACCAAACCATGCCCAACCTCCCCATACCCTTTGGACACACATTCCTCTCGGCCTTCTGCCCAATAGCGTCAGAGTTATAATGTCCATTCTGGCTTCCACTTCTTTGGTTTTACTCAAATGAGGTCCTCAGACTTACCTGAGTAGGCATAGTAGTTGTCATTGCACATACAACCTTCCCCACTGGTTGGATACTCATCCAAAGCACAGGCTCCAGCTCTGGGACCACTACTCTGGGTGTATTTAGGGAAAGCTTGACCGGCCCCAGCCATAGAAAAAGATTTCATTGTCCCTGAGGACCTGGGGATAAGGGCTGTTGAATGAGCAACTGTTGTCTCAGGTGACTGGGCTGTAGCTGTGCCAGCACTGGAGGCTAATTCCGCTGAATGGGAAG
>NW_004443984.1:3467633-3519208 GCF_000243295.1 Trichechus manatus latirostris
GTTTCCTCCACCAAACTAAAGTTCTTCACAGATGTTTTAGTTGCCAAGTATCCTTACTGGAAGATTCAATAAAAATAACAATGTCAACAGCAACTACATGATTACTGTCCCACAGTCATTTATGTGCCATCTCTGTGCTAATCACTTTGCAGTGGAATCCCATTATACACATACATAATAGATTTCAACTGATGCATACCAGGGAGTGAGAATACAACTAGTGCAGGCAACTATGCCTCATTCCACTTAATAACTACTCTAGAGACAGTGAGAGTCACAAAAAGACAGAAATCTGTTATCTTATTTGGTCTTTGGTTTCTTGATGCCCTTTTAGATGTCAATTTCCTACTGCATTTAATATGATTCTAATATTTAGATATATAATTTTTTTGTACAACTTGCCCCCTAACTGCAAGTCAACTGCTTCATCTGTTGCAAAGGCGTCCATTCTGACAATGTTCAATTTTCACCTTGCCCAAGCAAAGTTTCGCTCCCATGTACAAGCATTGGATCATTGAATCCTTACAACCAACTGAGGTAAGGGCTATTACTTCCATTTAACAAATAAAGAAACTGAGGCTCAGACAGGTGAAGATATCTGTCCAAGGTCACACAGCCAGGAAGTAGTGGCAGTGCACTTTAAATTGAATCTGTCAGACTCCAGAGCCCAACGTCTTCCCTACTATGCTATATCTACTGCCTCACAAAAACAGAGCTTCATTCCCATGGCTAAGCCAGCCACTCTCTCTAGAGAGAAAGGCCCATATAAGCTATGCTGAGCTGGATCCCTTGGAAACCTTCCCCTTTCCCCTGGGCAACGGGCAGAAATAAGTCTATCACCTGATGCTTTGTCATTGCATCCTTGGCAGTTGCTAAAGGGCTGGTTCAGAAAACTGGAGCTGACCCAGCCCAGGTGATGGGCTCAACCTTCCCGCAACCTAGCTCTGAGGAAGGACTGACCATTGTCCCCAACTCTGCCCCTGCCCAACACCTGCTCCTTTCACACCCCACTTTCTTCCAACCCTATGCAGAGCTAAGGGGCCACAACAGGGCAAGAGAGCCGGCCAGGATGCATGGGAGGAGTCGGAAAACTTCGGCTCTAGGCTTGGCTCTGTTCCTTTCTGAATGAACTTGGGGAAGGGCCTACCCCTCTCTGGGCTTCCATGTACCCCTCTGCACAGTGAGGGACTCAGGGCTCAATATCAGAGGATACTGTAAACTCCAGTGGTCCATAGATTTGTTTGCAGTAAAAATCCAGTCTAAAATAAACAGATGTCTTCCTATAGAGTTCTCAAGTTTTTATTTAGGGGTAGAGATGTTTCTCTTGGATTGGATTTGATTTTATTTTTTCATGTGTTTAACCAGTTGTCCCAGTTCCCTTATGGAAAAGGCCATCCTTTCCCTACTGATTTGTCATGCCACTTGTCATATGTAAACTTTCCTCACAGATATAGACCTATTTCTATGCTCTCTTTTGCCCCACTGGTCCATTTGTTTTGCTACACCAACAGTACATTGTCTTGGAGCCCTTGTGGCACAGTGGTTAAGAGCTTGGCTGCTAACCAAAATACTGTTACTTTATAGGCAATTTCAATATCTGGTAGAGTGAGTCTCCCTTCTTGTTCTTCAAAATTATCTTGGATATTGTTCACCTTTTGTTCTTTCTTACATACATTAGGATCAGCTTTTCAAGTCCCACAAAAAATCCTGTTGGGATTTTGATTGGAAATGTGTTGCAATTGACATCTGTATGATATTGAGGTTTCCTGCCCACAGTAGCTCCTTTGGGAAGCAAAGGAGTGTGGCCTGGGCTCTGAAATCAGACCACGGCTAGAATTCCAGCTCTGTGATGGGGGACAAATCACATCACATCTCTCAGCCTCAGTTTCCTCAACTGTATAACAGGGTTGATAATAGTACCCACCTCACTGGATAATCATGAGGATTAAATGAGATAATGCATGTGAAGCACTTAGCACAGTGCTTAGCACATAGTAGATGGTCACTGATTAAAATCTGCTATTAGTAATGATTATCCCTTCTACTCCGATCTCCAAAATTGTTATCTGCTTCCTGCATGCCTTGCCAATGATGCTCCTGTCCCTGGCAAAAGTCCCAGACTCATGAGAGTGATGAGATACACAATTTCCTTCTACCTCCAAATATATCCTCTGATACTGTCCCAGGAGCTCAGAATCCAGGGCTACACTCTGACCTCAGGCTCAATGAGGCATTGGTTGGGCTTGGGGGTTGCTCCTTTCTGGAGTGGGGCAGGAAAGGGCAGCAGGGGTCCAAGTCCCTGGGTCCTCAGTTCTGGCCATCTTGGGAGAGAAGTAGCCTGCTGAAACCCTAAATTATTAGCCTGGTTCAATGGGAAGGGCAGACAGAAAGGGGAGGCAGATTAGATGACAGACAAGATGGAGTAGACAGCTGGACAAAGATAGCATCTGGGAAGAGCTGGATGGACAGAAGACCCTTGGAGATCATCCTGCCATGCTCCTGCCTCCAAACTCAATGGTGCCCCAAGCTTTTCAGACATTTGGTGGGGAGGGGGGAGCTGTGCTCACATTGTAAGATCTTCCTGGGAACCCTACCTGATCTTCTACCACCCACTTTTCCTCCCCAGCCAGCCAGAAGAAAGGCTGTGAGGGCCTCTAGAGAAAGAAGGAAGGAAAGGGTATATGTGGATACTCACCATGCAGGTTGAAGGCTCCATTCCCAATAAATAGCAGCAGCAGTAAAAACCACTGTCTTCCCATGGCTCTGCTGACTGATGGTCCTAGAGAACTCTGGGAAGGAGTCCTGGCCCAGAATAGGGGAACAGACGGTGGCTCCAAGAGAGTGAGGCACTGCTGGCTCTCAGTGCCACCCCTCACCAGTCTGCTGAGTACCACCCAGGCCCTCACCCCTAGGTGTCCAGACTCCTTCCCAGCAGGACCCAGGGGGGCTTTTCAGGGCTGGAACCAACGCTAATGGGAGGGGGTTGGAGGGTGGAGTTTCCCATCAGGTGTAAGCAGTGGGTGTCTGGGAACTCCCATTCCAAGTGGTAAATTTCCCCAAGGCCTCTAATTGTCAGCCTTTGCCGAACAGCTTGGCAGAACTCTGGGCCTTTCAGCCTTCCCCCTACCCACCACCAGTGAACCTGGGTGTTAGGAACATGATTAATCCCATCAGTCCCCCACCTCCTGGGCTGAGAACTGGCTATTTGATTTTAGAGCTAGAGATCAATCTCACCCTCTCCCCATTGTACAGAGGGCAAAAATGAGGCCCAATTACTTGCCCAAGGACTGGAATCCAGGTCTCCTGTCCTCCGAACCTGCTCTTCCTATTGCCCATGACTGCCACAGGCTTCTCAGAGTCTCTCCATTGTCTAATTCAGGAACCTGCTGTGGCTCTCAGTGGCCTTTGGTACAAAGGTCCCAAATAGGCTTCACAGATCCTGAGTTCCCCACCAGACTTCATTCCCTGACCATTGTCCACAAAATTTTCCTGCTTTTCTCCAGCAAGCTTCAGTACCCCAAAGCCAAGACCCACATTTGCCCCATGATGGAGTTGCCTGTACCTGCATAACTTGGTCAATGGTAACCCCATTAGACTAGGACCAGTCTCCATCTTTAGACAGGGAGGCAGAGGGTAAGGCTGTGTCTCTGGCATCAGGCAGGGGCTGCCAACCATAAGGACCAGTCTTTCTCCCCTAAAATTTAGGAACCCAAGGGCAGGAACTATATCTTTACCATTAGTCAGAAATTTTCAGGGCTGCGGATTCTCTCTCCCATGAGACTGGAAGTTCTTGAAGGCAGGCTGTGACTGTCCCATCAAACAGACAGGCTTTTAGAGGGAAGGATCCGTGTTGCCGCTCTCACCCCCACCCCCACCCCAGTCCTGGGGCAAGGTTTCCCCAAGGGGGTGGAGGGTTACCCCAGTCAGACACTAGATCTCAACACAAAACTTTATTGTCAATATACAAATGCGTGGCCCACCGACCTCGCCTTTCTCCTCTAGGTGCTTGGGTGCACCCAGTCCCCGCCCAGCTCTGGGCTAGAACTGGGGGCCAGGGATGCCCATGCTTAGGCCGAATCCTGGCTGCCTTGGCCAGCATCCTCCTTCTGGGCTCATCCTTGGTCACATCCAGCTTCCTTCTTTATCCTGACTCCTCCGGACCTGGGGGCTCGCAGGCACAGGCCCTGGAGATGCTACCACCTTCACAGCTCCAGGCCTCTCTGACCAGGTGCAAGGCCATTCAAGGGAGGGGAAGGGCTCAGGCCAGGCTCTGCCAAGCCATGCTAGGGATGCAGGAAGATGCAGCAGCTGGGTGTGTTGCATGTGTGCAGATCCCTTGGCTCCCATCCTGCCCTCTCAGTGGCTGGTCTTCTGTTTATTATGGAGTACATTTGTGGTGGATTCCTGAACCTGCAAACCAAGAGGTCTTCTTGTCAATAGCCCTACCCTGACATAGCAGACTCTCCCTTACTCCCTCCCTCCAGCCTCAAAGGCTGCCCCATCCAGGCTTCCCAGGGAAGTCCTTCATATGTCTAACTCTAGCCTGCCTACTGCCCCTCTGAGCTTGGGAGACCAGGCTGTGGGCATTCACAAGGTTACAGGTCATTCTATCCCAGTCAGACAGTATAGCAGGCAGGGAGAGAAACTAAATAATGTGGGTGTGTGCCTTTTTCTCCCCAGAAGCTTCCTCCTTTAGAAGAGGAAACAGGAGGAGGAGGCTGCTCTTATGCAGCCCAGACAGGACTCAGTTGCCCTAAGCCTTCCATTAAGCAGGAACTGAACTGGTCATACTAAGAAAGACTGGGTTTGGGGGTGCTGTTGCTGTTAGTTGTCCTCGAATCAATTCCAACTCAAGGCGACCCCATGTGTGCAGAGTAGAACTGCTCCATAGGGTTCTAAAGGCTGTGACCTTTCGAAAGCAGACCACCAGACCTCTCTTACAAGCGTCCTCTGGGAAGGCTCAAACTACCAACATTTTGGCTAGCAGTTGAGCCCTTAACCGGTTTGCACAAATTGCCCCAAAGGGTGGAACCTGATGGGAGTGGGCGGGGCCTGTTGTAGAAGGAAAGGGTGGGACTAACAGGATTGGGCAGTAACTCCAGAAAGTGGAATAGACAGAAACCTTGACTCGTGGACAGAGGCTGGGCTGGATGGGGCGGGGCCAAGTCTGATTGGGTAGAAACAGAAAGAAACACCTTTTCCATGTTAATGAGCGCAGTGATCAAATCTTGCTGGCGGTCCCGGATGTCCAAGGAGGTCCAGCTCTCCATCTGCTGGTTCAGGGACATGCCCCTGTACATCATTTCCTCTTCCTGCTCCTGGTTGAAGCGTATGGATCGTACCTCATCCACGATCCTGGGGGCGGGGCAGTGAGTGCGTCCTGAGGCTGCCGGGAGGGGGGAGGAGGGGCAGTCCTCCCTCCTCTTCCCTGGCGACCACCCCCCTCGCCCTCCTCCGCAGCCCTGTGAGATCCAGGCCGAGCTGTGCCCTCGTGTGAGATCGGGGGAATTTGAGATCTGTATTCTAACTTTCACCAATAGGCAAGTCACTTTAACTTCTTGGGTCCCGGGGTCCGCATTGTGAATGGTGAGGGCGTGAGGCCAGAAAATGGAGGCCAAGCCCAGCCCTGACTCACAGGACTAGGGTGTACCGCCCAGTACCACCCCTACGTGTTGAGCTCATCTCGGATCTGCTTGTACTGCATCAAGTTCTCCTGTATTGCCTCGAGCACCAAACAAAAGTTGTCGCACGTGGTCTCCGAGAGGTTCGACAGGGCCCCCCCGACCAGCGGCTCCTGGTGAAGGCCGGACTTCGGCAAGCGGGCGGTTATACAGTGCACCAGAGGCAGCTGGCTACCCTCGTTCTCCTCCTCCTCGTAGCCTGTCTGGGGAGGGGTTAGTGGAGTGGAGAGGGGACTCATGGTTCAGGCTGGCACCACCTCCCCCAGCCCTTTCCTGTTTGGCTTGCAGGGAGGATTTAGTCTCTTAAGGATATCAGGGTTCTAATGCCCCTCATTTCAGCCCCAACCAATCTCAGCCTCTTTACCTTGCTGTGGAAGCTAAACCTGAAACACACAAACCCTTCTCCCACTTTAAAGGGAAATTCGCAATCCCTTTCAAAACTTAGCCCCTAAACCTTACCCTGGTAAGTCCTGCCCAGCAAATTTCTAAAGTTCTACCTACTCTCAAGTCACAGGCCTCAATATCACTTTGGGAAGTACCCCTGCCCCCCAACCTTTTGGAAGCTCTACCCATGAATGAATAAGACTGTAGCTAACATTTATTGAGGGCTTACTATGGTCAAGCACTGTGCATTAACCCATGTAATCCTAACAGCCCTATGAGGTAACTACTATTCTTATTCCCATTTTACAGAAGAAGAGATCAAGGCTTAAACTGGTTAAATGACTGGAAGTCACCCAGCTGTTCAGTTTGTGGCTGCCATAGAAACATGATATCTAGGAAATCCTCATCCATCAGAAACCCCAACTGGTGAGTTGGCACTCAAGGTGGGGGGATGCTGCCTCCAGGTCTCAGGCCTGGCTTTCTCCAGGCCCCTGCCCATACACACTTGCCCTTAAGTGTGTAAGCATACACACACATTCACATATGCTCAATTCGGCATTTACACATACACTCCCTCTCCTCCCTCCTGCCCTGCCCATCCCACTCACCTCACTGACGTTTATTTGATGCTGCTGCCCTTGTTGTCCTCTCTTCATCATTAGCTCCAGGTTGGTAGTCACCACGACGACCAACAGGTTGATGCCAATGAAGGCACCAAGGGTGATGAAGATGGCAAAGTAGATGGCGCCCCCAATCTCCATTGCATACTCCCTCTTCTCCATCCTGGAGATGGCAGGCAGGGGCCCCATCACCTCCCTAGCCCCTTGAGCCTCAGTTTCCTCATCTATGAAATGGGGATAGTATCCTAACGCCTACTGGAGCTTATGTCTGCCTCACTGCTGTTGCACAGATCTAATGTGCTAGTCCTAATTGTCACAGCAGCTGCTCAGCACTGTGCACCTGCTGTGCTGCGAGATAGTGGACCAGTTCTCAAGCCTTTCCTGCAAGGTAGGGATTTGTACATCATCATGATCAAGTTTCATCTCTTAGTGCTTTATATTTTTCTTATTGTGAAAGTAATACGGACTCATTATAGAAAGATCAGAAGAAAATTATGTAGGCAAAAAAAAAAAAAATTCCCATCCACTCTTGAGTTAACCACTATTGATAGCTTGTTATAAAATCTTCCATAAAAAAATCTTCCCAGATGTTTTTCTCTCTCTCTAAATACATATAAAATAAAAGTAGGACTACTCTGTGCCAGGCTTTATGCTAAGAGATCTATATTTGTTGTTATTAGCTGCCATCGAGTCAGCCCCCAACTCATGGCGACCCCATTTATATAGATTTTCTCTGTTGATCTTCACAGAAATCCATGACATAGTTAATGCTGTAATCCCCAGTCTACAGATGAGGAGACTGAGGCTCAGAAGAGAGATGAAGTAACTTGCCCAAGGTCGCACGGCTAGTGTGGTAGAGCAAAGACTCAAAGCCCCATTCATCTTTATTCTGCAGTCTGTGATTTTTCTACTACCGACATTGTAATGGATAATGACTGGGGAAGCCCTTCACCAGCTAGGCCTCTACCTTCACATGAAGGGGGATTCACTTCCTACAGTAGACTAGAAAGTAGGGCTTAGACTTAATGGCCAAAATGACCTTGGGCAGCAGGTCTAAAAATGAATGAAATGAGACCCTGAAGTTCTAGTAGTCCAGAACGTTTTGCGGGTTCCAGTGTGGGCTAGGAGACTGCCCTATAGCCCTAGGCTCAACCACAGACTTGCTCCCTGTCCAAGGCCTAGCTAACCTAGCTCTTTAGCATGTTGGGAGGAGTCTCCATGAATAAGCTAGGGGTGACTTTGAGTGGATGGGGTTTCAAGAGGGGTAGGGTTTCCAAAAGCTGACCACAAACGTAGAGGCCCATCTCCTTTTCCCCAGTTTAAAGGTCCAGGCACCCCCTCCAGCTGGGCCATCTTCATCCCAATACCAGGAGTCCTCACTCCCATTAAGAGCCCTCTCCCTCCCCAGTTAGTTTCCCTGACCCGCAGGAGCTCCAGCCTTTCCCTGCCAGGCTGGGATGGGGGTTGCATGCTCTACTGTCACTCACTGGAAGTCACTGTAGATGTCCACCCAACCATCCTGGGTGATGCAGATGAAGAGGGTGTACAGGGCAACCTGTATGTTCTGGAAATGTTTGGGCACGAACGCACCAAAGAGTGTGACCCCAAACACGGAGAACACCTGCAGGGAGACCGAAGCCCCGCCCTGACTTCACCCAAGGGCCCTGGAGACAGGACATGCCAGTGCCATGCAAATGAACACTGCCAAGGGAATCGAGGGGATTCAGACCCACAGGCATCTCCCCTTCTCCAGACACCCCCAACCCCAATGACCCAGGGACCCTGTTCAAGGAAGAGGGGAGGCTAGAGATGGGGGAGGGCACTGACCAGCATGAAGAAGAGGATAAGGGTCATGATATTGGCCATGCCAGGCACTGACTGCACGATGACATGGATGATCCGGGCCAGGGGCTCCACCGCCATGCACACGTGCAACAGACGAAGCGCCCTGTGGCAGAGCCTCTCAGGGGTGCCCCTCAACCCTTCTCAGAACCCTCCTCCTCACTGCCCCACCACCTGCCCAGAGAGGCAGAGCTGATTACCAACTGGTAACAACCCCTCACCACACTCCCGGCTGCAGACAGGACTCCCTCTTCCCTCCAGAACTCCCAGCTCACCTGAGGGTGTAGGTGATAGGGATGACATCTAGTTCTTCAATGAAGGTAGCCAGGAGCAAGATAAAGATGATAAGGAAGTTGAGGATGTTCCAGCCGTCCTGGGGGGTGGGCCAGCCCCAGTGGGGTCTGTCAGGCCCAGCTTATGGGGGCGTCCTGGGTCTGCCCTCCCCACACCCCAAGGATGGGGGGTCCGATGTTCCTCTGGGAGCAGGGCCAGTCAGCTGCCATCCACTGCTGTTACTCGTCCTGCTGCCCCCACAGCATGCCACTGAACACACGTGAACACACTATCGCATACGTGTCAACAGCAAAGTGCAGTCTCAGAGACGCACAGTGGAGACCCTCACATCTATACAGCTAGTTCCACCTTGGAAGCTGAGCGCCCACCTTGGTTAGCACACTGCTGAAAATGGCCTTGTCCTACAGTTAGGTGACCCGAGAATGGGCACTCCAGCCAGTGTGTGGCACACACTACAATAAATAATAAAATGAAAACAAATGCTAATCAAAACATCAAGGAACACTGCTTCAGTAGCCAGTTTGAAGGCAAAATAGCTCTCAGTACAAGGAAGGGTGACGCTCAGCAGAGGCAGGCCTACGGAAAATAGCGCCTATGGCAAGCACTGAAATCGTGCCGCTGCAGGGGCATAGAGAGGGTAATGAGCGCCCAGGGGCAATCTCTAAATTGCAGCCCCCCCAACACCCCACCCAGTTTCAAGATGAATAAATATTGGTGACGTGTCGGCAGAAACACCTTCCCCCTTCTTGTCCAGCTGCTTCAGTCAGGCATCTTTCGTATTTGTGGCACCCCAGAATGTCATTCCTTGCCTAGTCTGGTACCCCCTTGGACTTGAGCCTGGCGGCAAGTGCCGCCCTCTGTCCCCCCTCGCTATGCCTCTGTGTCTACCCTGCTTGAGGAAGGATGTTGGGCCATACTGGGCTAATAGAAACTGCTCAGTGGCGCCCCCCCCTTCAGGTGGCATCCAGGACACATGCCATACCTGCCATACACATGCACACACACATCCATCCATCCACAGTTTACAGGACCAGGGGTGGGTGGACAGTCCCAGGGAGTAGGGTCAGTGGCAGGGAGGCGTACAGGGTCTCACCTTCCAGAAAATCCAGAAGCCGTTGAGCCAGCCAAGGAGAACCTCACAGATAAGGATGGTCAGCACAATGTCATCTATGGTAGAGAACAACTCATAGTGTTTCTACATGGGAGACAGAGAAAGACAGGGTGGGAGAAAGGTCAGTGGAGTGGGCCCTGGGCAAGGCCAGGGAAGACAGGATGTCTGCAGGGGAGGGAGGGAAGGGGAACAATAGTGTCCCCGGCCCATGTTACTGCTTCTTTTCATCCTTAGCATCTTCATCGCTCCCTTTGAAGTGCACTTTCCATGTATGTACCAGGTATGTACTAAAACCATACATGCATCATTTCACGTTACCATCCCCGTCACCCTACAGAGTAAATTTTTTAAATCTATTTTATTTTTGTCATTGTTGTTAAGAATATACACAGCAGAATCTATATCAATTCAACAATTTCTGCATGTACAATTCAGTGACATTGATTGCATTCTTCAAGCTGTGCAACCAATCTCTTCCTCTTTTTCCATGTTGTTCCTCCCCCATTAACATAAGCTCACTGCCCCCCTAAATTTCCTATCTAATCTTTCAAGTTGATGTTGTCAGTTTGATCCCATATAGATAGATATTAAAAAAGCACAATGCTCAGGGCAGACATTCTTTACTAGTTAAGCTAAACTATTGTTTGGTTTTAAGAGGACTTCAGGGGATATTTTTGGTTTAAGGTTTAAAGATTATCTCAGAACAATAGTTTCACAGGTGTATCCAGCCTCCATGGCTCCAGAAGTCTGGATTCTACAAGAATTTAAAATTCTGTTCTGCATTTCTTTCATTTTGATCAAAGATTCTTCTATAGAATCTTTGATCAAAATATTCAATAGTGGTAGCCAGACACCAACCATTCAGTTCTCCTGGTCTCATGGCAAATGAGGCAGTTGTTTATGGAGGCAATTAGCCACACATTACATTTCCTCCTCCGGTTTGGTCCTGACTCTCTTTCTTCCTCTGTTGCTCCAGGTGAATAGAGACAATTGTTATACCTTGAAGGAGGCCTGGTGGCGCAGTGGTTAAAGCGATCGACTGCTAACCAAAAGGTCAGTGGTTTGAAACCACCAGCGGCTCCACAGGAGAAAGATATGGCAGTCTGCCTGATACATAGTCAGTGCTCACTAAGCGTTAGCTATAAAGAAAATCAATTAGAAGCCCCATGAATTCGACCCCTATAGAGTTCCCAAATGCATCTGACCTCTTTTCACTCACTGCCACTCTCCTAGTCCATGTCCCATCATCTTTCACCTAAACATCTGCAATAAGGTCCTGCCTTATCTGTCTTCCCCTACCCTTGACCTCCTCCCTTCCATAATCCATACTGTGACAGCCAGTCTAAGTTTTCTAAAACACATTTGGTGTCACTTCCATGCTTTAAATCCTTCCCTGGCTTTCCACTGGTATCAAGATAAAAGCTGTCCTCCTCAGCATAACTTAAAGACTTTCACGATCTGACTGCTGACCATCTCTCTGAACTCATCAGCCACCACACTGGATATTTTTAAAATACTGATTTTAAATAGCACAATACATGTATATATACTTCTTGTAAAAAATTAAAGTATCAAGGATAAGATCCAAGGCTCCAGAAACTGACAGAATACCAATTGAGATGTTTCAACAAATGGATGCAGCGCTGGAGGTGCCCACTCGTCTGTGCCAAGAAATTTGGAAGACAGCTACCTAGTCAACTGACTGGAAGAGATCCATATCTGTGCCCTTTCCAAAGAAAGGTGATCCAACAGAATGCAGAAATTATCAAACAATATCATTAATATCACAGACAAGTAAAATTGTGCTGAAGATCATTCAAAAGTAGTTGCAGCAGAACATTGACAGGGAACTGCCAGAAATTCAAGCCGGATTCAGAAGAGGACATGGAACCAGGGATATCATTGCTGATGTCAGATGGATCTTGGCTGAAAGCAGACAATACCAGAAAGATGTTTACCTGTGTTTTAGTGACTATGCAAACACATTTGACTGTCTGGATCTTAACAAATTAAGGATAACATTGTGAAGAATGGGAATTCCAGAGCACTTAATTGTGCTCATGAGGAACCTGTACATAGACCAAGAGGCAATCGTTCAAACAGAACAAGGGAATACCACGTGGTTTAAAATCAGGAAAGGTGTGCATCAGGATTGTATCCTTTCACCACGCTTATTCAATCTATATGCTGAACAAATAATCAGAGAAGCTGGCCTACACAAAGAACGGGGCATCAGGATTGGAGGAAGATTCATTAACAACCTGCAATATGCAGATGATACCTTGCTTGCTGAAAGCAAAGAGGGCTGGCTTGAAGCACTTGCTGATGAAGATCAAAGACCACAGCCTTCAGTATGGATTACATCTCAAATTAAAGAAAACAAAAATTCTCACAACTGGACCAATAAGCAACGTCATGATAAACGGAGGAAAAGATTGAAGTTGTCAAGGATTCATTTTACTTGGATCCACAATCAACACCCATGGAAGCAGCAGTCAAGAAATCAAACTTCGTGTTGCGTGGGGCAAATCTGCTGCAAAAGACCTTTTTAAAGTGCTAAAAAGCAAAGATGTCACCTTGAGGACTACAGTGCGCCTAATCCAAGCCATGTTATTTCAATTGCCTCATATGCGTGGGAAAACAGGATTAATAAACAAGGAAAACTGAAGAAGAATAGATGCCTTTGAATTATAGTGTTGGTGAAGAATACTGAATATATCAGAGACTGCCAGAAGAACGAACAGATCTGTTTTGGAAGAAGTACAGCCAGAATGTTCCTTAGAAGCAATGATGGCAAGACTCCATCTCATATACTTCGGACATATTTTCAGAAGGGACCAGTCCCTGGAAAAGGGCATCATGCTTGGTAACGTAGAGGAGCAAAAGAGAGGAAGACCCTCAACAAGATGGGCTGACACAGAGTCTGCAACAACGGGCTCAAGCATAGCAACGATTGTGAGGATAACTCAGGACTGGGCAGTGTTTTGTTCTATTGTACATAGGATTGCTATGAGTCAGAACTGACTCATTGGCACCTAACAACAACAACAACACTTTAAGCTGGATGTGCAGGACTGTCTCATGTGCTGTCTCTTTTGCCTAAAACACTCTTCCCCACCCTCTTTGCCTGGCCAACTCCTACTCATCTTTTACTCTCAGTTTAAAGCATCGCTTTCTCCAGTAATCCTTCCATGACCACCCAGAGGAGGTTGGAATCCCTTCTTTAAGCTCCCACATACTCTGTGTGATACTCAGGCATTTGTAATGACATGCTTGCATCTGTCTGAGACAGGAACTGGGTCTGTTGTGCTCATCCTGGAATGCTGACACCCAGCACAATGCCTGGCACAGAGCGATTCTTTGTTGACGTCTGTTAATGAAAATTGGATACCATTCCCCAGGAGGCACCCATCTGCCTGCCTCTGCTCACACCATTCCTCTCTTACCCTTCCTCTACAAATCGACTGTATCTCTCAAAGCCAGAATCCAGAGGCCCCTCCACCATGAAGTCTTTCTTGGTCTCCTTCTAGAACCCCAGAAGGTCAGAGCTGACAGTCCTTGAAGAGCATCCAATCAACATCATAGACAGATAAGGAGCCTGAGACTAAGAGAGGGAAGTGCCTTGCCTCAGGCCTTCCAGCGGAGTCAGAGGGGGCGGAGGTCAGGCTGCTGTCCCACCTGGCGGAGGACGGAGTTGGTGCGGATAGCGATGGTGATGGCGTTGACCACCAGCAGCAGGGCCAGCAGCAGCTGGAAGGCTGGGTGTCGGAGCAGCTGCTTTACATATATGCGCGTGATGAACTCATGCATGTCCCAGGCATCCTGGGAGAGGGCAGGGGACCTTTCTTTAGGCAGGCGTCACCGTAGGAGGCCTCTGCCTGGACATTGCTCTCAGTGAATGGGGATCCCTGGGGAGGCCACTCTAGGGGGGAAGTTGCCTGAGAGGGGATCATGGAATGGGGGCATCAGTATAGAGGTCAGTATCTAAACAGCTTCTAAAAGTGGGTCACTGCTGGGGTTCTTTCTGGGGGTCATTGCAAGGAAGTTTCTTTTGGGGTCTCTACTGATAGATGACTATGGGAGTCATATGGGGACCCTGTGGGGGCGCTGCCAGGTGGTTACTAATATATTGTGCAGTGGAGGTCACTGCTGGGGAGGTTCTTCTAGGGGAACGTTAAGAGGGCAGGGGGACAGGGTCACCATCCCATGGGCACAGCTGTAGAAGGGTCAGAGGGGATCACTGCAGGCCCAGCTCTGTCCCGCCCTTACCACGTTACTAGTGATGTCCCGGCGATTGATGAGCACTTGCTCCTTTGGCTGGGTGTAGGGCTCCTGTGGGGTACTCTGCAGGGGTGAGGAGAAGGCCCATCAGTGCAGCTGCTGCTCCTCCCATACTCCACCCTACCCCAGGGTGCCCAGCTCCAGCGGTGGAGCTAGGCTAGAGCCACCTACTAGGATGGACAAAGGTTTGATGTTGATAGTGCCTGTCCATTGCTGCCACCAGATTTTTTGGCTGTTATTCATAGCTGCTCAGTCTCCTACTCTTCAAAGAAATTTCATTCCAAGCGGCCTAGTGCCCCCTCGTGGTGATATCATAGAGGCTTCTGTGACCTCCAGCTCCACATTCTACCAAGGAATTCCAACCCTGAGAGAAGCTCCTCACACCGCCTCCCTCTATACCCCATAGAGGAAGCCAGAGACACTGAGGGGATGTGCTGAGGTCAGAGTCAGAGGCTGATGGGAGCAGGTCAGGTCTCCTGCGCTGCGCAGCATGAACGATGGAGGCACGGGAGTGTGTCCCTGCTCTGGGTTCAGGAGTTGGAGGTGAGGCTAGGCTAAGGGGAGAAGAGAAAGGTCTCTCGCCCAGAGCCTAACTTGCGCCCCTCCTCACCAGTTACCGCAACCCACTAGCCCAGCCTCCAGGGCTGCCCAGCATGCCCTCCGTACACAGCATCTCTGGGCATTGGCACCCTTCCCAATGTGAACCTTAGTTTCTCCATCACTCTATGACCCTGGGGATGTGGATAAGAGTACCCTCTGGCCTCTGAGGGCTGCAAAGAGATGAACATGGATAGAAGGCCTCACCAGCCATGGATCCACAGTCCATCCTCCAGGCAGGTCTGGAGTGCCAGGGACAAAGCCCAGGCCAAAGGGATGCGCAGTGGGCCAGTTACCTACCCTTTGGCCGAGAGTTTTCACTCCAGTCTGATAGCTTTTCATTCTAGTCCCCTCAAGGGAACAGAATCCTGATTGTAATATGGAAATCAAAGGCATGTGGAGATTCATTTTAGAGAAATTGACTTTATTTGGTTGAAAAGTGTCTCTGCGTAAACTGAAGAATACCTGTGGAGCTCTGGTTTGGGGGAGGGAGAACCGCAGAGGGGCTGAGGAGGGCAGGTTTATGTCCCCACAAGTTAGAGGATGAGTGGGAGCGAGTCTCTTTTAGCCCAGGCTTCCTGCTCCCTCTTTGGCAAGGGAGGAGAGAGTGGCACAAAACTCTTTTTTTTTTTACCCCACCCCAGGGGGATGAGCGGGTTAGCTTGGGGTGAAACCATGGACTAGCGCTATTTCCAGCCTCAAACACAGCCCAGGGATGCTCTGTCCTAGACAGGTGAGAGCCACATATCAGAGGCTGGGGGTTGAGGTGGTTCTCAGGGTCAGAGGTCAAGAGGTCAGAAGTTGTTCTTTGGGTTGGAGGCAGGAGATGAGAGTGTTCCTCAGGGTCAGAGGTCAGGAGGTTTGAGGTTGTTCTTTGGGGTCAGGGGGCAGGAGATGGGAGTGCTCCTCAGGGTCAGAGTGGGAGGACTGTTCTCTGGAGTCAGAGGTCAGGACCTGAAAGCTGCCCTCAGCCTGCACCACTCCCCAGGTTCCCAGGCCATCTGAGTACAGCTCCTGGTTCTGCTCCTTCCATTGTCGGAACTTCTCTCCAGTCAGCTCTGGGTCTCCAAGCACTTCCTCCAGGACCTGCAGCTCCTGCAGCTTTGCCTGTGAGGGGAATAGGTGCTAAGGGGCCATGACCACCCAGGAAGGAGGGCAGAGCCCAAGCCCAGAGCTAACCCTGGAATCCTGTGTCTAGAACCCAGCATCTGGCCCAGTCTAGCCCAGATCTTTGAATCTAGAGCCTAGCGCAGGGAGCCTAGGTGAAAGTTCAGATTCCAACTCAGAACCTAGAACCTGGCCTGTCCACAGCTGAAACCAGACTGGAGCATGGAGCCTAGAGCTGAGCCTGGGGTGCAAAGCCCAGGATGGAGCTGGGAGCTAGGAAGCAAAGCCTGAAGCCCAGAGCCCAGCCCCTTGCCATGCCCAGTGCCCCCAGCCGACCTTGAGTGTGCTCTGTAGCACCCGCACCCGGTGCACTCGCTCATTGAGCTGGGGTTCTCGGTTACGCCGCATGAAGGAGCTCCGCCATTGCTCATGGGTGAGAGGTTGTGGCTGGCCCAAAAGGGACACACCACCTTGCCTCAGCCCCCGTACCATTCCTTCCAGTGCCCCTTCACCACTGTCTGTGGGGAGAGGAAGCAGGATGAGAGTGTGTCCACGCTAGCCCCCATCCCAGCTCCCAACCCAGCATAGTACCTGTTGGAGGGCTGAAGGAAGTCTGTGGGCTGCCCTGCATGGGGGTGGCTGCAGGTGATGTGTCTCCACGGAGGGGGCTACAGGCTTGGGCTGGGCTGGGCTGCAGGCAGGGTGGAAGGAGAGGAGGGTATTAGACTGAGTTCCACACCCTGCTATTCACCCAACACCACCTACCCCTACAAGCCCGCTACTCACTGAGGCTGAGTGGGACCCAGCCTCATCATCAGGGTCTTCTGCTTCTGTCTCACTGTAGCAGTCTGGCATGGAAAGAGCAGTTGGGGAACCCATTAAGTCTCATAGGGTTTTAGGGGGCCAAGCTAGGGTTAGGGTAGCTAAGTTCTCGGCCCCCAACCCAGGAAAAATGGAAATTCAGGTGAGACTCGGGTTCCCTTTACCCACCCCTGTGAGATACCCACCTTCCTCTCGGGGTTGGGGGGCCTGGCCTGGAAACTGGTACTTGGAAATGCAGGTAATGAGATGGCGCACCCACCTGTGGAGGAGCAAGTGGGTCTCAGGGAGAGACTGGAACTGCAGTCATCAGTTTCCACTTACTGAGGCCTACTGTAGCTCTGGTGGCACAGTAGTTAAGAGCTCGGCTGCTAACCAAAAGGTCGGCAGTTCAAACCCACTAGTCACTTCTTGGAAACCCTATGGGACAGCTCTCCTCTGTCCTACAGGCTCACTATGAATTGGAATCAACTTGATGGCAACAGGTTTGCTGGGTTTACTGTGTGCCAAAGGAGCCCTGGTGGCACAACGGTTAAGCGCTTGGTTGTGAACCGAAAGGTTGGCAGTTCGAACCCACCCAGCTGCTGCGCAGAAGAAAGACCTGGTGGTCTGCTCCCATGAAGATAATCTAGAAAACCCTATGAAGCAGTTCTGCTCTTCACATGGGGTGAAGTTCTTCTCAGTCACATGGGGTCACTATGAGTGGAAAATCACTGGAAGGTACCTAACAACAACAACAGTGTATGCCAGAGGCCTATCACTTACATCATCTTCTAATTTAATCCTCAGAGCAACTCTGAGAAGTAGGGACTTTTATTATCCCACTTTCTAGACAAGGAAACTGGGGCTAAGAAAGGTGAGTGCCTTGACCAACTATCAGACCGACTTGTGGGAGCCCAGGCTCCCAAGCGCTCAGAGGTTCGTAGTTGGGGTAGGGGAGGGGGGGTACCCACATGCTCAGATCCTCCAGGGTATCAGCAGCGAAGATGAAGGGTTTGTACACATCGTGGGTGAGCTGAAACACACTGCCGGGGGACAGAGGGGCCATGCTCAGCCTGGGTGTGCCTCCCCAGCACCCAGAGAAGCTGGACTGGGAATCCTAGCCCCATCCCCTAGCCGTTCACACCGTAGGACTTACTATTTTTTCTTCTGATCCTGTCCACTTTCCAGGCTGTAGTTGGAGACATTGATGAGGCCCTCGGCCTTCTCATCCTGGGGGAATCACAGCATAAAGGTCAGCTGGGAACCCCAATATCCTTGAGACCCACTCAGCTCCTTAGTTGCCCAAGGGGGCAGGGAGGTGAGAGGGAGTGTTCTGGGCTCTCTAACCATAGTCTCTCAGTGCCTGGGGCTCAGGCAGGAATCGGGGGTAGGGACGGAGGTGTGGCCAAGGGGTGCCTCTGAGCCAAGAAAGGAAAGCACAAAGATACACAGAGAAACAGCCAAGAAAGAGGGACTTGCTCATGCCTTTGTTCCTTCAATAGAAGGAAGCTGCTCATACCATTGAGATTTGCAAATGCTGTTCCCCCTTCCTGAGGGAGGAGAGTTTCTTTCCCCTCTTTCCATTTAACTAACCCCCAGGCGTCACTTTCTCAGGAAACCTTTTTGACTCCTCAGGGTGGACTGGGCATCCCTGCTGGGCTCCTACATGTGCCTAAGCTTTTCCTTCGTCATAGCATGTGTCCCCTACATTGTCCCCGACTGTGTATTCATCCCCCTCCCCTACCAGCCTCTAAGTTCTAGAATAGCAGGGACTGTCCAGTTCTTCCTGGTGTCCCCAGTGCCCAGCCCAGAGCTGGGTACAGAGTAGGTACTGAAATGTTTGTTGAATGAATACATGATTAAATGAATAGCAAATCACCAGGATGGACAGAACAGAAGAAGAAGTAGTCAGAATAAAAATGATTCTTTCTTATGCCTCCTGAGATACCCTTTACAAACTGCTTTGACACATTGTTATCTCACTCCGAGGAGTATCCCTAGCTTACAGATGGGAACACTGGGGCCCACCTGTGACCACAGATGGGAGTGGGTGGTGGAATTGGGACAGGAACTAGGGCCTGAGGTGACTTGTTTGCTTACCTGGGAGGGAGGATCTCACCTGGGGCTGACGGTACCAGTAGAGTGTGTGTCTTTTGAGCACAAACCAGCAGCGGCGCCAGCGTGCGCCCATGAAGCCGCTGGGCACCTTGCGCAGCAGCAGCCAGCCATCGCAGTCAGGCTGGCCCAGCTCCCGGCATGACACCCGCCGGCGGCTCAGCCGTGTCGCCACCCCTGCACAGCACACCACACCACACCACAGCCAGGTCAGTGAGGGGCTGAAAGGTGTCCTGTACCCCTAAACCTGCTCCCTTGCCCCCCAGGAGCATCCCCAAGTGATCAGAATGTTACATGTATTATTTTTGGGGTGAGGGTAACTCTTCCCATTTTAGAGGTGAGGAAACTGAAGATCAGAGAGGATAAGCCATTGGCTCAACGTCACAGAGCTGGCCCAGGCTGGGAGCCCAGGCCTGTCTGACCCCAGTGACAGAGCTGTTTCCAGGTCAGGCTGTGTGTGAAGTGGGTGTGTGAAGTGTGTATGTGCGGGGGGCTGGACCAGTCCTGTAAAGATACCTAAGAGCTCCTCTATATGGGGACCCCATCCAGTCAGGTGCATTTCATACCTTTTGATTTCTTCCGATCAGGAACAGGACTCTGGAAGGACAATAACGAGATCAGAGAAGAGTCTAGGGCCAGAGCCCCATAACGTTCCTTGCTGAGCCCCTGAGCTTACCTTGTCAGGGTGTCCTGGGGGCTTCGGAGTCTCTGCTGTCTCTGCCAGGAGTGTGGCTGGGGGCGTAGGGGGGATGGGCACAGGCTTAGGGTCAAGGGAGGCAGAGTCTGTCAGGAAGGAAGAAGAGAGGGAGAAGGTCCTGAGCTCAGTGTCAGGACCCAGGGAGGGGTCAAGGTTGAGAGGTCAGAGCCAGGCAGCCCAGATGCCTTGCCTGGGACACTGCCACCTGGTGGCGTAGGGCCCTGAAATTACCTGCCCAGGCAGGGTTGGGCCCAGGACTTGGGCTCGAAGTCAGGTCGAAGGCGAAGACTTCCTCTGACAGGGCCCTGGGGAGAGCAAAGGGAGATGAGATGCGCCAGTGGTTCCCCCACTGGGACACCCACCCAGGGACAGAGCCTATTACCTGGGAGACAGTGGGGCCAGAGCCAGTGACTGGATCCTCAGACACGGAGAGTCCAGGACCTGAGGAACAACCAGAAATGAGGTGATGGAGCTGACAAGAGGTGTCCGAAAGCAGACCGGGGTGGGGTGGGGGTAGCTGGGGGACAGGTACCTGTGGTGGGGTCTCCGGCACTGGGACCCTCTTCAGCACTAGGCTGGCCCCGGCTGGCTCTCGCAGCAGCTCCCTTACCACATTCTTATGGGGCCAGCCCACCTGGGGGACAGGCAGAGGCAGCGCAGAGACACTGGGCTGGCATCAAGCTGGGCAGGAGGCTCCAAAGCAACCCAGCAACTTTCCCCCTCACACTCAGAGCTTGCTCTCAGCCTCCTGCCTCTGCCCAACCTTACTCCTCCTTCAGGAAGCCCACATGAGCCCTTCCCCTTGGCTCTGCCAAGCCATTCTGGCCTACTGAGCTGGTTCATCTCATGGAAGGCAGCTCCCACAACCCTGGTCTCCCAGCAGAACCCTTGGTTCCCTCACCGCCCCAGTCCTGCGTTCTCCACCCTCTGCCCCCCACCGCCATGAACCTCTCTGCCTCACTCACCACCACCTGATCGTTGATCTGGACAACCTCATCTCCAGGCAGGATCTGCAGCCAGGAGTTGGTGGGGACCTGGTGTAGGAAACAGGGTTCTGAAAGAGTCGGCTGTTCTGGGGCCTGAAGCTGGCTTGGTTGGCAGGAAAGAAGGTCTGGGGGTGGGCAGCTGAGAAGGGGGTGGGCTCTCACCTGGGTGCCCACTTGAGACACAAAGTGAAGACAGTTGCTGGTGGTATGGATTTCCAGGCCCTGCACAGAGGTGGAAGCTGTATCACCAAGGGCTCAGGGCAGTAGGGCCAGCAGGCAAGACCCCTGCTGGGCACCATGACTCTTAGGTAGGCTGAGCTGGGGAAAGAGCTGGCTCCAATTTGGCCCTGCCCCAGCTTGCTGTAACTCAGGGTTTGCTACTCTTTTCTGGGCCTTTGCCTCTTCCTCCAAGGGCCAGAGGGAAGCGGGGGTTAGTGATTTCTGCGGCACCAGATACTTAGCAACTTTCCTGAAGGGATAAGCATGGACAGGGGCAGGACAGGGCAGGGCTGGGGGCTCTGGTTTCCCCAACTGGTCAAAGATTAAAGCAGATGAAAGGCTCCTGCCATCTCCCCTAACTTGCCCTCTGAGCCCTGGCCAGGCCTGTGTTCTGGGGCTGGAATGTGCCACCCGAGACCATGCTGCTCAGGATTGGGAAGGTGCTGAATGATGATGAGCCCAGTTAAGTCCTCTGGGCCTCCACTTTAACATCTGTACAAAAAAGGCTTTTCAGCCATAACAATCAAGGCTGCTGTAGAATCCTGGAACAGTATTTCAGAGCCCAGACCAGGCTACTGGGGTCAGAGTTGACAGTTCAGAGATCAGGTCTCACCGAAGGATCGTCCAACTGCACCTGCTCTAGCACGGCCCTCTGCTCCAGCAACTCCTCGGGGCTGCAGCTCAGGATGTGGCGGCAGATCCCGGCCACGTGGCAGCACTGGGAGAGGGAAAGCAGGGTGTCCAGCCTGAGTCCAGTCCCCTTGCAGCCCCCACTCCCTTTCCACCTCCCAGACTCACGATTCTCAGGACTCGGCTCTCCTTCTCAGCCGCTGGGCAATCCTGGAAGCAGAGTGAGAGAGCAGAGGCTGCTCTGAGTAAGGGGGACAGCCTCTTCCTGAGGAAAAAATGGGGTTCCCTATAGTCCCCCTCACTCCCCCTTCTCTGGCCCCCTCCCAGAACTACAGGGCCTCTGAGCTTTGGCCTCCGGGTTTCATCCCGCTGTGACCAGGCCCCCAGAAGTCACATGCCTTTCCCTCCCACCCACTTCTGGGAGTCAAACAACCCAGGCTTCCCCTGCTAGCTGGGGGACCCCATGCCACCACCGCCCTGTACCCAGTGGCTGGGCTTCCTCTCTTCCTGCCCTTGCCTCGTCCCAGCCGTCACACCTGATCCTATGCTGATTCACAGGTTATAAAAAGCTCTAGCCTGATTTGGTCTCTCCAGCCTGGGCCAAGCTGGCTCCTGGATCCCCTACCTCCTGCAAGGCCTGGCCCAGCTCCCCGCACAACTCCCCAATCTCTTGGCAGGATGAGAAGTCATTGAAGTGGGAGAAGAGGTATCTGGCAGGGGCACAGACAGAGCAGTGGTTAAGGGACTGTGCTTAACAATAAAGTCACTTCACCACTTAGAGCTGTTTACTCATCTGAGACTTGGGGGTAATGCCTGCTCTGAGGGGTTGTGGTTTGGATTCAAGAAGATGGTTGACACCTCTCTATAGCCTAGCACAAGACTTACTTGTCAAGTGCCCACTATATGCCAAGCACTGTTCTAGGCACCGAGGAGACAAACATTAAACCCAATTACTTCAATAATGATTTAATTCCAAATGCAGCGAGTGTTATAAAGTATAGGGAGCTCTGAGAGTATATAACAGGGAAAGTTTCCCTGAGGAGGTGACATTTGAGCTGGGACCTGTAGGATGAGCAGAAGTAGCCAGTGAAGGGGTTGGGGGAAGCACTCTGGCAATGGCTGTTGATATGATGGTTTTGATCATAAGCTGGAGGGTACCGAGGCATCCAAGCATCCCTGCATAGACAGTGCAGTGCTGAGGGTGCCCCCTCTTTGCCCTGCTCTGCCACCTCTGGACAAGAGCCAAGCTCTGTCTTTCCCTCCCAGGCCGTTCATCACCATGGAGGAAACCAAGGATGAGAAGGGCCCCCATCAGTCAGTCACCCCGACTTGGGCCAAGAGGAGCCTGCAGTACCTGTTGAGCCAGAAGAGGAGGTTATGAGCCTCATGCACCAGCTCCACAGCCGTGCTAAGGACATCGGCAGGGGTCTCAGCACAGGCCCCCAGACGGCCTTCGACTAAGCTCTGGAAGGTGTGGGTCGCCACCAGCAGTCCCTCTGTTAGGCTCTGTAGGTTGTCTGTCTGCAGTCCAGAGCTCTGTGCCAGTGAGGGGGAAGGTCACCACCCTGGCAGTGCCTATCGCCCGTCAGCAACCCCCAGGATAGTGGATGCTGTAGCCAATGCAGCCACCACTCACTCACCAGGGCCCGGAGCTGTTCCACCCCATCCAGGATGAGCTCTTGGTGGCCCAGAGGCCACACAGCCAGAGCTTCGAGGCTGCGGGGGCACAGCTGGAGCAGGTACTTGCCCGGCAGCTCCCAGTCCTCAAAGGGATAGTCCTGCAGGGAATCATCAAGGCCTGGAGGGAGAGGAGGGGTCAGCATGGAGGGGGCAGGGAATGTCACAACCTCTCGGGCCAGTTCTTCACCCCTGCAAAGCCCTTTCCCTTCCATCTGCTCCTAATGACAACCCTGAGCCCCAGGCTGTGTTCTACTCATTTCAGAGATGAGGTCACTGAATTGAGAAGTAGGATAGTATAGGGTAGTGGTTCTCAAAGGGTGGTCCCCACACTAGCAGCATCCGCCTCACCAGGGAACTTATCAGAAATGCAAATTCTTGCGCTCTACCTCAGACTTGCTGAATCAGAAACTCTGGGGATGGGGCCCAGCTGTCTGTGTTTTAAGAAATGCTCCGGGTGATTCTGATGCTCACTCAAGCCTGAGGACTACTGATATAGGGGACAAGAGCATGGGCTGTGGAGTCAGGGAGACTTGAGCGCTAGTACTTGAGCAAGTAATTTAATTGTTCTGTGCCTCAGCTAAATAGGGATAATAAAAGCACCTACCTTCTAATCATGTGAGGATAAATTGCATGACACATGTCAAGCCCTTGGCCATTCCCTGGTTCATAGTAGACAGTCAATGGCAGCAATCATATTATTATTGCCAGACTCTTTGCCATGACCTACAAGGCCCTGTAAGATCCGGCCACTGCCTGCCTCTTCAGCCTCATCTCCTGGCCCAGCCCCACAAACACAACACTTCAGGCCCAGAGCACTAACTTCTTGTAGCTCCTGGAAAGTTCCCTTTTGCCTCAGGGTCCTCACCTACGCTATTCTTTTTGCCTGGACTGCTGTTCTAACTCCTTCATTCCCTTCTTCATCTTCCCCCTCCAGGAAGCCTTCCATGACTCGCAGGCTAGGTCGGGGGCCTCTCGCTTCCATAGCCCCCTGCACTTGCTATGCCGTATTATGACTGCCTGGCTGAGTATTGGCCTCTCCCAACTTATCAGGAGCTCTTCAAGGACCAGGCCTTGAATAACTATTCATCCCTGACCTGCAGTGCCCAGCCCGCGCCTAGGACCAGGTAAATCAAACCATTGGCATCGAGTTGATTCAGACTCATAGCGACCCTATAGGACAGGGTAGAACTGCCCCATAGGATGTCCAACGCTATAATCTTTATGGAAGCAGACTGTCACATCTTTCTCCCACGGAGTGGCTGGTAGTTTCAAACCGCCAACCTTTTGGTTAGCAGTTGATTGTTTAACCACTACACCACCAGGGCTCCCTGGTACAAGGTAGACACTCAGAAAATAAGAGTAGCATCTGCTGAGTACCTACTATGTGCTAGGGAAAGTTTTAAGGGCTTTACACATATTAACATATTTCATCGTCACCACATCTCTGCGAAGTAGGGACTATTATCCCTATTTTACAGATGGGAAAATTGAAATACAGGGAGGCTAAGTAGCTTGCTCACTCTTGAAGGAATTCTCCCCATCCCGAGTCAGCCTCCTTCACTAGGGAATGGGTGTGTGCCCAATAGCTCTCCCTCATGCTGGTGTGGCATTAGGCACACTGGATTGGGAGTTTAGAACCTGTCACTTCCTGGCTATGGGCCCTCCAGCAACTACCTTTCCACGGACAGTGAAGGTGTTGGACTACCTCCCTCCCAGCAGAGCCCAATACTGAGCTGCACATTCTTTGGGCTTTGTCTCATTCTGTCCACTCCCTGAGGTCAGAGTTGCCTTTCCCATTTCATGGATAAGGAAACTGAGACCTATGGTCACAGAGCTGATAAGTGGCAGAACTGGGCCTGGAACCCAGCCTGGGAGTCTGACTCCAGCCATAAAACCTGCCCTTATTGGGGGTGGTCACCCTGAGCCTGCCCCCAGCACTCCAGCTGCCTCCTCTGAGAGGGATGTCCTCACTCACCCTGCTCCCAGCTGACGTCAGAAGGACCTCACTTCTCTGAGTCTGTCTGCAGTTTAGGCCGTTTCCCATCCATTTTGGGGGCTGGCTGAGCCTGGGGACCGCATCGGCTGCCCTGACTGGGGCCCTAGGTGGGGGGGTGTCAGTCGCTTCTGTTTTCTCTTGTTGGAGAGCCTCAGGGTGAGGAGAGGGGAAACAACACCAGGTCCGGTCCTATTCCAAAGCCTCTGAGCAAATCACTTCCTGGCTCTGTGTGTTGTTTCCTCCTCTGAAAAATGGATTTAATAAGAGCCTACTGGACCCTGGGGGAGGAGCCCTGGTAGTGTAGGGGTTAAGCACTCGGTTAAAAGGTCCGCGGTTCGAACTCAGCAGACCGCTCCACGGAGAAAGATGTGGAAGTGGCGGTGGGCTTCAGTAAAGATACACAGCCTTGGAAACCTTGTGGGGCGGTTCTACTCTGTCCTATAGGGTGGGTCACTATGAGTCGGAATTGACTCGACAGCAATAGGTTTGGTTTTGGTTTGGGGCCCTGGGGATCCGGGAAGATGAAGGAGATAATGTGGGCGTGGGCCGCGCTGGGGCCTCCCTGTTTCCATTACACAAGCGCCGCCTCCCCATCCCCACCCTGGTGGCCTCTTGGGATGCTGGGGAGATAGAGGACCCCCTTCTGGGCCCTTGGGCCCTGCAAGGTCATCTCGTCCGTTCCTCTGCTTAGCACAGTACCTGGTACCTGGCAGACGCTCTATAAATATTTGTTGTTTGACTAACCGACTGACAGACTCAGCAGGTCATTTTTCCTTTTCCTCTTCCTACCCCTCTCCCCTGGCCGGCTGGCGCCCCACACTTCCCTCCCCCTAAGCCCAGCTCTACCCCAGTCCCACCCACCTCTTAGCCAAGCTGCCACCTTCCCGGGGGTCCAGGTCGCTACCGGCTCCATGGCCGAGCCCCGCAGCTCCGATCGGTGTCCTCTCGGTCCCGCCCGCGCAGGAATTTCCGCTCCCAGAGCCAGGTCCGGTAGGGGCCGGGGCGGATCCGCCGCATACCTGGGCCCACGTGGCCAGCCAGGTGCGGCACTGGCCAGCCACTGGCCCCTAGCCTGCCCATCAGCGGAGAGAACCCGCCTCCCCACTCCCGCCCCGCCCTTCAGGCGTCCTGTGCTCAAGCAGCTGAGCGCCCAGCCCAAGGGGCGGTGCCACAGGCAAGTCACCTGGCGACCTCAGAGTCGACCTAGGATCCTGCCCAAAACCGTCTTCAAATCACAGGGTGGGCCCCTGACCCCCAGGCTCTTAGGCAAGGGTCAGAAAGATAAGCGCTGAGTGCAGCAACAAAGCACAGAGGTTAGGGAGCCAGACCCCTGGGTGCAAGTTTCAGCTCTGCGGCTTGTTAGCTGTGTGACCTTGGGCTAAACCTAACCTCAGTGCATCAGTATCCTTGCCTGTAAAATGGGTATAATAGCCCCTACTCCAAGAGGGCTGCTGTACAGTACCTGAGTTAACAGCTCTGAAACCTTTAGAACAGGGTTTTTAAATCCTCTTTTATTTTTCACCATGGACTCCTTTGACAGTTTGGTGAATTTCTCAGAGTAATGCTTTTAAAAGCATAACAGAAAATGCTTACAAGGAGCACAATTATTATAAATACACATTTAAATACACAAATTTATGATTAGTAATGTGTTCATTAACATTAAACAACAAGACTAGTAAATTGAAGTTAAATTTTTCTGAAGGCTGTTGTTGCTCAGCTTGAAGAAGAACATTAAATTGTGGGGTGGTCTTTGACTCACCTCCTTCCACATATTGATCAGAAGACAACTAAAGATAGGGAGTGCAGGAGAGCAGTGCAGAAGCCTGGGTCACTGGTGTGAGTACAAGCAAATTCCCCATTTGGTCACTGAAGCTTACTGGGTGCAGAGTTGCCCACCATGGCCAGCTACATCACAGGAGTGTCTGAAACAGAAAGACTGCGATCAGGTGCGATTTAGTAGTGGGTTGATAATGATGATTTCAAAGTAGTAATGAGCGTAAACAACATTTTGAAATACTTGCAATAACTACAATTTGATATGAAAATACTTGTGATTTCTAGTGGTGACAAAGTCACAGATACTAATACTTCAATCCATAATTGAAGAAAATGGTAGTTTCAGTTAGAAGTTAGTGAATATAAAGATAGAATTGTTTTCCCATCCAAGTTTATGGGCCCCCTGAATTGTTAATCCTAGTTTGACCCCTCATCTTAAAAGCTGCCACTCCTCTATCAATCTGTCATACTGTGGTGGCTTGTGTTACTATGATGCTGGAAATATGCCATCAGTATTTCAAATACCAGCAAGGTCACCCATGGTGGATGGGTTTCAGCAGTTTTCAGACTAAGACTAGGAAGAAAGGCCTGGTGATCTATTTCTGAAAATTAGCCAATGAAAACATTATGGATCACAACAGAACACTGTCTGACACACTTCCTTGGGACATGTCATCAAGAACGAGCAATCACTGGAGAAGGACATCATGTTTAGTGAAGTAAAGGGCCAATGAGGGCATTGGTGAGACTCTTGGTGAGATGGATTGGTACAATAACCGCAACAATGGACTCAAATATGCTGGTGATTGTGACGATGATGCAGGGACGGGCAGCATTTCATTCTGTTGTACAAGGTCACCAAGAGTTGGAGCTGATTCAATGGCAACTGCTAACAACAACAACGTCTTAGAACAATGTCTGACACACACTAAGTGTTGCAGTTAGCACCATCATCATCATCATCCCAGGCCTGAAGACTCCCAGGATTATGAAATCAGAAGAAATCAGTCCTACATTCACTTGCTATGTGACTGAGCCCAACCCCTACACCTCTCTGAACCTGTTTCTTCCTCTCTAAAAGGGAATATCTACATCTTAGGCCTGTGAGAACATCACCTAGATCTTAGGGCTGCAAGAACATCCTTTTAAGTACTTTGAAATCTGTAATGCAGGGTTGTTGTTGGTTGCTGTTGAGTTGATTCCGATGCATGGTGACCCCATATGTGCAGAGCGGGGCTGCTCCATAGTTTCCAAGGCTGTGACCTTTCAGAAGCAGATCACCAGGCCTGTCTTTTGAGGCACCGCTTGGTGGGTTTGAACTGCCAACCTTTCGGTTAGTAGTTGAGCACTTAACTCTTTGTGCCACACAGTCTCCTATAATGTGGGTTTAATATTATTGATATTATTGTTATCTGAGTTAATATTGTTTTAATTGTATGAGGAGAGGTCTGGGAGCCTTCCCAGAGCTGGCCCCTCCCACCGTATCACCTACTTTGAAATCTCTCCCAAGGCTCCAACACCAGGCCTTCAAAGCCCGTCATGATCTTGCCCGTAACCTGAGACCTGAAGTCTGAATTTGGCCCACAGAAAGCCCATGCAGTGTGTTTTGGTTGTGAACATTTAATAACTGGTTGTGATAATCATTTCACATATGAATTGAGATCTCCAGCTTCTCTGGAACTTTGTCCTCTGTGGAGACCCTCCTCACCTTCACACATGGCATCATCAAACAGCTCATGTGGATCAGCAGCTGCTTCCTTCAAGTGGGACTTGAGCTCTCCAGTCCCACAGACCTGGCCTCCTCATTTGTGAGCCAGCAGGCTCCACAAGTGCAAGACCCTCTCACCTTACGGCTTCATCCTTCACTTCATGTCCTCATACCCTGCACTGTCCCTTGAACACTCCTTCAAGCTACATCCTCCTTTAACATCCTTGCCTCTTTGTACAACAGCCTCCCTGCAGTACTCTGGGGAAACCCGACACATTCTGTCTCCCCCACTCTAACTTAATCAAATACCCACCAGGCCCTAAGCTGGCACCAGATACTGAGATGAGAACCCAGTCAGTCCCTGCCTTCTCTGAACTCACAATCCTGTAAGTGAGAAACAGGCAAGAATTCACCACCACTCATTTATACTCACTATCCCTCCAAAACAGTTGGGGGCCTAATAAGCACAATAGTGCCTTCACTCTGCACCCAGTACCTGGCGGTGCCAGACACTTAGAAGCTCAGTAAATGGCAGCTTCTGTTTTAAAGGGTTTTATGAATTTGCAAAAGTTACACATATTTGTTGTAAACATGCCAAAAGTAACAGAATGGTATAACGTGAAAGTAGGATATGCCCTTTTCCCAGCATGCTCCTATCCTGCTCCCCAGAGGGGTCCACTGTTAAGTTTTCTGGGTGTCCTTCCATTCTCTACCTGTGCAGATACTCTACATACTGTTCTGCGAATTGCTTTTTCCCATTTTATGAGATAGTCGATAACAAATGAAATAATAAAGTGCTTAGAACAATGCCCAGCCCAGTCAGCTACTATTTTTTAAAATACCACAGATGGCTTTCTTAATCGGTATACAGATTTACCTTTTTGTTGTTTTTGGTTGCACAATAGCCATAAAATGAATGACGCATAAGCTAGTCCGTCATTCGCCTACCATTAGGCACTAAGGCCATTTTCAGATTTTTACCACTGCACAGAATAAACGCCCTTGTACGTGTTATCTTTGCCCAACTGTACCAGTACATCTGTAGGACAGACTCCTAGAAGTGAAATTCCCAGGCCAAAGGTGCACACATTTTACACACACTCTTTCATTGAGTCTTAATAACTTCAAGAGATATTGTTGTCCCTAAGTTGAGAGCAGGGAAAAGATGGAAGTGTCCCTATGGGAACTTGATCTTGGAGAGAGGGGTGGTTGATTTAACAGGAGCCACCAAGTGGAAAAGGCATGTGCTGTGTGGAGGGGTTCATAAAGCACCCTCCCCCTCCTTTGCTGAGAGCTGACTGGCGGGCACCCTATCATCTGAGGTAGGAGAAGGGCCCAGGCTGGGGCTTGGGGAGGCCCTCCCAGTACCTGGTCTGGACCTGCATCTCCTGAGCACTGCTGAGGCCTGCCTCCCCTGTAGCTGGGGGAGGTGCTGCTGCTCAGGCCTGATGCTGATCTCTCCTGACAGCTGCTCCTGAGGCTGGCAGGGCGGGCAGGGGGGTGGGGGGAAGGGACTGGATTTAAAGGTTCAGTTGCCCCACCCCCTGCCAGACCTGGGTGGGCAGGCGCTGGTGAGCATCTTCTGAGGGCATGGGTCCCACGATGGGTGGAGGTCAGGGATCTCAGTACCCTGAGCTCTAATCCTTGGCACCATGAACGCCACTGCTCCTCAAGCCCACCCTCACCCCACAGGCCACCAGGAAGACCAGTGTCCCCCACCATGCGATTTCGATGCCTGACCCCAGGCTACTTCCGAGTGCTACAGGTAAGTACCCCCAACCACTGGCTTCTGGCACCACTAACCCCCTTCCTCTCTCCCCCTACCATGGCTAAGTTGCAACCCCCACAGCCAGGCTGGCACGTTCCCTGCCGCCTGAGCAGCCAGGGCCCAGATAGGCAGTGAAGCGAGAGGGATTGGGGTGGAATCTCCCTGAGGCACCAGCGGTGTCCCTGTCTCTTTACCCAGCTGTACCTTCTCAGCCCTTTCCCTCCCTCCGCCTTCCCGGAAGTCTCACCTGACCCCCTAGGCGTACCCTCTGTGTACCCCCAGATGCAGGTAACTGGGGAACTGAAGGCAGAGTCCCAGAGCCCATTGGCTGGGATTGCAGCCACGCTGCTGGCTGTTCTTGGGCTAGGCGGCTCCTGCTATGCTGCCCAGAAGATGGTGGGGCAGCGACAGCCGCCACAGGCCCCATGATGAAGAGGGCAACCTCTCACTGCAGCTATCGGTAGGTGACTCAGGGAAGGGACTATAATCTCAGGAGCCCCCTTCTCTTCTGGGGGGTCAGTCCCCACCCTCACTGGATAAACCTGATCCTACCCCTACCTCCCCACTTCACCTGGGCTCTGTCTGGGGGCTCCAGCTCAATGCCAGGACCCCAGAAGGAAGGCAGGTGTACAGTTCCAAGGCTGGACCGAGTCGGGAGAAGATACCTTGGGCCCTGCATACAGGAGTAGGGAAACGCTTACAGGGCAGGAGTCTGAAGGAAGGTGGGAGCCCTGGCCTGAAAGTGAAGGAGTCAGAGGCAATCCCCTCTTTCTCCAGTTCCTTTATTGGGGGTAGGCACCGAGAAAAGTCCATCCACTCCCCAAACCCAGGGCCACAAGCTGTTGGTACAGTCCCGGCCTAGCCCTTGCATCACTGTCCATGGGCAGCTACTCTGCTCTGTATCCTCAGGGAGACGTGTCCATCTCTGGGATGTCAGTGGACACCTCTGTGGGCACCGGCAGCCGCTGGGGGGACACATAGGAGCCCATGCCCGCTGCCCTCTCTGCCTCTTCCTGACTGTAGGGCTCCACGCTCAGCTGCTTCAGCCTAGAGGAAGAAGATTAAGAGTTGGGAGCTGACCAGATGCAAGGCCTGCCTGCCCAGCACTCATCCATCAATCTTCTCCTTACTCCTCCATACCTTTTCTTGTGGTCTTTGGATCGAAAGTGGGTCCTCAGGTTGGCGGAATCGATGAAGTACCTCCTGTAGGGATGGGGGGTGAGGAGGAGAGTGAGGAGATAGTGCCCAGAGAGTATGCCTATCTCTCAGACCCCAGTTCGTTCCCTGACGCCAGGTTCCGGGCCTATGGGGATCGGAGGCGGGCAGATCCACGGGTCCCAAGACAGGAGACCTCACGTACCCCGGGGCCCCAACCTCACACCCCACGACCCGCACCGCAGACCCTCCTCCTTTCTAGGCCGGGCCTGGCAGGGACTCACCCGCAAGCCAGACAGCGATGCAGGCCTCCCCCTGGCAGGTCGGGGTCCGGCTCGGCCTCCGGGTCGGGCCGGGGCCGTGCGGGACCCTGCGACCGTAGCTCGCGGTGAATCTCATCCAGGTCGGGCCGCCGCCGCTTGGCCTTCATCTGGCGGGCCAGGGAGTGTGCTCGGTGCGCGCCGGTCCGGCGGGAGCGACCCATGGCCTGTAGCACCTAGGCCAGGGGTCCCGGAGCAGGGTTGATACCACACGTGTGGGCGGTTCCGGATCGCTCAATGACGTCACGAGACGCCGGGGAGTGGAGCAAGCTCGACAAGACCGCCTTTGATGACGTCACTCGCCAGCCAGGCGCTTGAGCGCCCTCAGGCGGTGGTGGACGTCGTTGACGAAGGAGCCCCGGGCTGGGCAGGCCAAGCGTACTCACTGAGGCCCTGGAGGCCCCGCGGGCCTTTGCTGGGGAGGGGCAGGGGGTGCATGTGGTTCAGAGGCTGAGGGACTGGTCTGGCTGCTCTGCCCGCCCTCGCCTGGCCCAACCTATCTCAGTGTCATCCGGCCCTATCACCTGTTGCTGGTTCCCAAACCTTAGACTCCGCGGTGGGAGGCATTAATAAATGTCTGTGACGGGAATAAATTGATAAGTGAATGAGAGTGCATGTTTGGATTCCAGCCCCAACAGAGCTTCCTGAGATTCCCCCAGTCACTGACAATGCCCTCTCACTGCTCCCCAGTTATCCCCTCAGGGCTCCGTCCTCCATCCATCTCCAGCCAAACCCCTGAGAGAGGCGTGTTCCTCCCCAGAGATCACAGTACTCAGGCATCCAGTCAAAAGGACCAGCTCCTCTCACAGGAGCGCTGGACTCCCTGGAGTGGGCTGGCTGCCAACGCAGAGACACAGCCTAAGTGTCACGTGCCCAGAGTGGAGCGAGGACCAAAGAGCCTTTGCCGTTCACGGGAACCTGGTGCTGCCCAGGCTGGTCGGAGCCAGCTCCTCGGAACTGCTCCGGGGAAGCTCAGCAATAATTCAGGGGCTCCAGATCTTTAGAACCTGTTGCCAGGAAACAAGGAGACAGGCATGTGCATCCCTGGGGAGAGGGAATCAGTTTCCAGCTCAGACAAAGCAGTGAAATGTAAGCCCAGGGCGCCTGCTGGGAGCCGGGGGACCTTCCCTCTCTAGTTCATGGAGGCTGAGTAGGGACACAGGGCATGGGCCTGCTGAGGGCACAGCTGGCATGGCTGCAGTCACAAGGGGCACGGTGTGGGTCCTGGGCCCAGATATGTTATGAATGGAAAAGAGAATTTTTCTGGAGCCATTCCAAGAGATCAACCTCAAGTACTCCTAGGCCCAGGAAGGAGGCCTCTGTGGAGAAAGATGTCTTCATTCTTGGCCAATATGGGTCAAGAAAGAGGCTGAGGTGGCAGAAACCCTCACCCACTCCCACCCCAGACTCCATTGGATTGGGTTCACCAGCTGGGCGCTGTGCCAGCAAGGAAGCTAGTGTATCTTTAATGAAGTCACTTGATCCCTGGGGCAGTCTCTTGGGCTTGCCAAGTTTCTGGAGCCAGAGCCAGTGGGTGCCCACTGAGCCACTGCCTTCCTGTGCTTGGGTACTAGACCCGTTTCCCCTGCAGCCATGAACCAGGCTTTCTGGAAAACCTACAAGTCCAAAGTGCTACAGACCCTGAGTGGGGAATCTGAGGAGGACCTGGCAGAGGAGGTAGGTAGCATCCATGCCCGCTTGTGGGGGCACAGGCAGAGGGGCAGCAGGAGTGATAGGTATAAAGAAGGGCAGAGGACAGGCTCTGAGAAAGAGAGGCACAATTGTGCAGAAACCATTGGCATATTCAGGGGATGCCATGGTGCAATGTCAGAAAGCCAGGACACCCAGGAAAACTGAGAAAGAAGAGAGGACTTGGGGAACATGGGAGAAGTGGTCTCCAAAGATCTCAAGGACTGCCACATGGGAGAGATTCTTCTTGGATTAGTGGGTAGTAGCCACATGGGGTACACATCAGCTTGACACAGCACAATGGGCAGCGCTGAGCAAAAGTAGCATGGCTTGCTTGACAGATAGTGACCCCCTTATTACTAGAGGTAGAGATAGTGGTGCTTGTACTCTGAGGGTCACTGTAGCAGCATCAGATCAGAGCTGTATGTGGAGCATGCATTGTTCTGACATAAAAAGATCAAACAAGGCTCTGAAACAGGTAACTGTCTTGTGTCTAGAGACTCTGATAGATGGTAGTCGTGCAAATAAATGTGGCAGGGGCAGGAACTAGTCCTGTGGGGTGTGTGTGTGTGAATATGTCTAGACAGTTTGGTGTTTGAGGCTGAGCTTGTAGAGAAGTGTCTTTGGGTGGTACTGGGGTTGGCGTCTGGCCTGTGTGGAATCCCCAGTGAAGGAGTGTGTGCAGGTGTGAATTGAGTAGAGGTATTTTCAGGTGTGTACATTTGAGGCAGAAGTCTATGCCTGCTTGCCTCTGTGCAGGCATTTTTGGATGTTGTGTTTGTGTGGTATGTGTGTTTAGGTGCGTGTGAACATCTGTGTCCTGGTGTCCTGGGTGGGTGGAGAGGTTTTGTGTGCTGTGGGTGGACCTCTGTGAAGCTGTCTGCAGTCGTATAAGTGTACAAGTGCACAAGTATGAATGACATAACTGTGTGCACACTCATTACAGATGCCTCACACCACATACATCTGTGTTCAGGTGTGACGAGCTGTAGCTATGTAGAGGCATGCTCGTGTACAGGCGTGTGTCTATGTCAGCATGCATGCCCTTGTCCACACGTCTTTGGGTGTGTATGTAATCTGTTCATCTGTGGGTAGGCATGCAGATGTGTGTGCTCAAGGGTGTCTGCAGGGATTTACTATACAAGAACGTGTATGTGACTGGTAACTTTGTGTAGAAGTATACCTGTATACATTCCCATGTGCCTTTGTGGAGGGTGTGAGGTATATAGATGTGTGTGTAGTTCTGTGGAGTTTGGGGTACCTGGTTTATGTGTGCCAGTCTTGCAGGGGGCATTCCTCTGGGGCCTGTCATGCCGGGTGGGGGTCTTGTGTCCCAGAGGGAGACCCCAGTGTTGGTGGAGTCTGAGACGGCAGAACCAGCTGAAGAGGCCTTCAATCCCATGGCACAGCTGGCCCGCAGGGTGAGTTCTTCTCCCTCTTCCACCCCCAACCTGGTCCTGCCCCTGGGAAGCCTGGCAGAGGCTGCTGTGGAGTCCTGGGAGGTTGTGCTGGGGCCAGTTCCTGATACCCAGCCCCTCCCTCCCAGGTTCAGGGGGTTGGGGTAAAAGGTTGGCTGACGATGTCATCTCTGTTTAACAAAGAAGACGAGGACAAGCTGCTGCCACCGGAGCCCTGTTCAGACCAGTATGTGTGGGTGTGGGTAGGGGGTGTTCTGGGAGGGGCCTAGGGTCCCCCTTCTCCAATGTCCTTTCCATCTAGTCTATCTTTCCTACCACAGAGGGCTGGGGAGGGGCAGCCCCTGGCTCTTTCCCTTTCTCTCAACAGAAAAAAGGCCAAATCAGCAAATCTGGGAGATTAGGTTACATCTCAGGAAGAACTTCCCAGCTGTTGGGGTTGGGGTACTAGAAAGTATGTATGGGCTCTCTCTCTTCATCCACTTGGGAGGGGTCATCTCCCTAGAATCTTGGAACAGAAGAGAGAAATTTAGGTGTTTGGAACAGAGGGTGGTCCAGATCAATGGTTCCCAAATATTCATCTAATCCTCATCCTCCCTGGGAGTTGTGACAAACACAAATTCCCAGAACCACCTTCAGAAGTTCTGATTCAGCAGGTGTGGGCTGAGGCCTGGGGAACTGTATTTTCAGCAAGCTCGCTGAGGATCCTAAGGTACACTGGTTTGGAACATCACCGTCTTAAAGGTCTTTGATGCTGGGGAGAAGGCATTGGGAGTTGGCCTCAGTCTCTGGCACACATCCCATCTCTTCCTTTCTATCCCATCCAGCTCTCCCGCCGCAGGGTTTTCCTTTCTTCCTCCCCTACACTCAGTCTCCCTCCCAGTTCTCCAAGGACTCTTCCCCAGACCTGAAGGCTCCCACCTCAAGCCTCATCGCCCCTCCTTGATTGGCCTTCCACTCACATCTCCCTGCTAGCTTCCCAAGTCCCTCGCTCCCCTAAACCACTAATCTAGGCCTTTCTCCTTCCCTCAGGGTCTCTCCACCCTTCTTTCTCCCCAGTACTCCATTCCTTTCCTATCCCGGCTTTCCCTCAATCTTCGAACCTGACCTCTTCCCCCACCCCGCCCCTTTCCCCAGGGCTCCACCCCTGCTTTCCTGGAGCTCCACCTCCAGAGCCTGACCCTGCCCCCTCCAGTGGGCTCTTAATCCCCGCCCCCACTTCTCTCCCACGCCTCCTTGGGCCCCGCCCCTCTCTCAGGGCTCTTCTGGCTTCTCTGACTTTGCGCCTCTTTCTCTCCTCCTGGTCTTTTCCCCAAACCTCTGGCCCTGCTCTCTCCCTAAGGATCCTGCCTCTGGTCCCATCTCCCCAAATCTCTTGCCTTATCTCCCGACCCTGGCCCACCCTAATCCCTTCTCAGCGCTCTGAGCCCGCCCCTCGCCTCTACCGCCAGACCTCGTCCCCTCTCTCCCGGCCCTCTCCAGTCAGCTGACCCCGCTCTACACTCCAGTCCCTGACCTCGCCCTTTCTCCCCCGTCCCCACTACTTGTGCCTTGACCCCGCCTCCGCTCATTTATTCCCTCCCTGGGCCTCTCTCCTGCAGCCCCCTGGCGGCGCGGCCCCCCTCGCAAGCAGCGGCGGAGGCGGAGCCGCGCGGACCCGGCTTCTGGGACGCGTTAGCCAGCAGGTGGCAGCAGCAGCAGGCGGCAGCGGCGTCCATGCTGCGTGGCGCAGAGCCCACCCCGGAGCCGGACCCCGAAGCCGGGGATGAGGCCGCGGAGGAGGCAGACGAGCGCCCGGAGCCACGGGAGGCCGACCCTGCGGCCGGCTTCAAGTGGGGCTTCCTCACCCACAAACTGGCCGAGATGAGGGTGAAGGCTGCCCCCAAGGGCGACTAGCCGGCCGGCGGAACTGGGCACCTGCTCCTCCCCGCCCCGCATAAAAGCCCCTGGCCCGACACCCCTTGTGGCTGCCTGCTTTTGTCCAGACATCGAGGAAGGCTGCTTTTGGGTGGGGCGGACCTCGGAGCGGGGTCCAGCCGGAGGGGTCTTCACCTTCCCCCACAAACATACAGGAAGAAAATGAATGACCAGAGACAGCCAGGATAGCTAATGTATCAGAATAGATAGTGCTAGATTTAAGGTACAACTTTCCAAGAAGCTGGGGAGCCCCAGAGGACAGGCTCCATTGCCCAGACCGGCCTCTTTCACTTCAACAGATGTTGCCTGTGGCCCTACTATGTGCGCGGCCCCTGTATTGGGGTAAAGGCAGAGACTAAAGGCACTCAGACTACCAGCGGCTCCCACACAAGGTGACAAGAGCTCAAGTTGAGCCACAAAAATAGTGGAAGCTCAGAGGAGGTGAGGGGGGCTGGGGAATTCGGGAAGACTTCGTAAAGCAGAATATAGATCCGCCACATCTCAGCCCTTCATACCTAGTGACCACAAGGGGGCAGCAGAGTTCCGGGAATGGGGGCATTTTAGAAGTCGGTGGGCTCCAAGACTGAGGACCCCAGATTTCTGGAGTACACCTCTCTCTAGGACTCCCCAAACGTTCTGTTCCCAGCTACCAGCTCTAGTTGAGACCTACTTGGGGCCCATGGAGGAGATAATCATAATACTTGCCGTGGAATAGATTCCCACTCATAGTGATCTTATAGGACAGAGTAGAACTGCCCCACGGGGTTTCCAAGGAGCCGCTGTGGATTCGAACTGCTGATCTTTTGGTTAGCAGCGTAGCTCTTAACCACTGAGCCAACAGGGCTCCAAAAGCCCATTGCTGTCAAGTCGATTGCGACTCATAGCGACCCTATAGGACAGAATAGGACTGCCCCATAGGGTTTCTAAGGCTGTAATCTTTACAGAAGCAGACTGCTACATCTTTCTCCTGCTGAGTGGCTGGTGGGGTCGGACCTCCAATCTTTTGGTTAGCAGCGAGCATTTAACCAATGTGCCACCAGGGCGCCTTGAAATTTGTTGCTGTCCAGTCACTTCCGACTCACAGTGACCCTATAGGGCAGAGTAGAATTGCCCCATAGGGTTTCCAAGGAACGATTGGTGCATTCCAACTGCTGACCTTTTGGTTGGCAGCTGAGCTCTAACCACTGCGCCGCCAGGGCTCCTTGATCATAATACTGTAATATTAGTACTAATTCGGTAGTTTGCCGTATGCTTTACAACCATTTCAAAATACTTTAAAATCATCTATACTCCCCGCTATTCCCATCTTTTTTTTTTTTTTTTTTTAACCGAGAGGTGCAGCTGCGGCTCGGAGAGGTTAAATGCTCGCCCAGGGTCACGGCCAGCCCAGAACCCACACTCCAAAGCCCACCCGTTTAACCACGCAAACCCTCGGTGCCCCCTTCCTCAACATCTGCCCGGTAATCCAACCACACGACCCGTTTAAAATAACGTTTTAGCTTTATTCAGCAGTTCTCTGCTCTTCCACCCTAGTCGTTACTCCCCAGGCCCAGCCTCCACAGAAGTCACGCGCCGCCTGCCCGGGGAAGGGCATTTTGTCCAATCTCCCCAGGGTTCTGATGGGAAAATCGAGACCTTGAGGGAAGAGCTTGCCCAAAGGTCTCCCGTGCGTCTGAGGCAGGGCGTCCCTGCCGGTGCCCGGGTCCAGCCCCGGCCCTGCGGGAGCCAGCTCAGTCACACCTCCGACTCGCGCGGCGGGCCTCGGGCGCGCTGGCAGCCGTACAGCCACTGGATGACGCGCGCGTTGCGCTCCACCACCGACACAGGGGGGCGCCCGTCCCGCGCCGAGCCCGCCACCTCCGCGCCGCCGCCGCCGCCGCCGGCCTCACCGTCTGGGCCGTCTGCGCCGCTGTCGCTGGACGTCCAGTCGCTGGTGTCCCCGGAGCCGGGCGGCGGCGGCGTTCCGGGCTGGGGACTGGCGTCGGCGCCCCAGCTCTGCGGAGAGAAGCGCTCAGCGCCGAGCACCTCCACCAGCGCGCGCTCCAGGCCGCAGTAGTTGAAGAAGCGTTCCTTCTCCGACAGGGGCAGCGAGCACGTGGGGCACAGCGCCCGCTTTCCTGTCGCTTCCGGCGCATCTGGGGTCGCGGCCCAACCCCCAGGAGCCGCGGGTCGCTCCGCTGGGCCTGGGCTGCTGGAGGTGGCGTCCCGGGGGGCGCCCGGGAAGAGGCGTCTCACCAGTCCCTGGCCCTTGGCGTTCTCTTTGTTCACCGAGGCCTTGCAGTCTCGCTTCTGGCGGTAAAAGATGAGAGAGTCAGGCCTTGGCAGCCGCCTGCCACTGCCCCGGCGGGCGGGTCCGGGCGTCCTGGGCGATGCAGGGGACCCCAGCTCATTGCAGGGGTGCGGGGTGAGCGGCCCGAGTGCCCCAAGCAGGGCTGGCTCCTGGCGCCGCACTATCACTTGATGCGTCTTGACATACTTGGCTTTGTCGGCCTCCAGTCTCTCCACGGCGCTGGGGGTCCGTCCCCTGGACGGGGTGGAGGGAGGAGCCAGGAGCATCTCAGAAGAGCTGGGTTAGACAGTGCCCCATAAGCCGCAGGAGGTAGGCAGCCAGCTGAGGAGCTGAAAGCAATTGGCTGGGGCTCCCTCAGGCCTGCAGGGAGAGAGGAATGGTTGGGAGAGGGTAGGAGATATCCCTGCCCCTCTCAAGCAGGCCTTTCTGGGGATAGGATCGTCCAGCCCCCTCCCCTATCCAAGTAGGCCGGATGCCATGCCAGGCGGCAGAGATTCAGGCCATCTTCTTCTTTCCCCCCAGATCCGTTCAGTGGGGCCTCCCTGGCCACCCAGAAACATATGCCCCTTTGAGGGTGCCCCAGTCTGGCCACAGGGCCATGCCAAGCACGCATCGGCAAGCAGAGCACTTGAAAAAGGAAGTGGGGCTGGTCTCGGCCCAATTCCCGAAAGTGGCCCTCACCGGAAAAAATACCTCTTCCCAGCCCAGCAGCTTTGAGTCCAAGACAAGGAGGCTCCCCAGTGCCGCAGGCTGCCTCCGGCAGGACCCACCCTTCCCTCCCCCAAGCACCGAGGTCAGGGCTATAAGCACAGGGTAGAAGCCTCCTGTAATTGCAGCCAACTGTCCTGCCCACTTCGGAAGGAGAGGGAGGTGGTCACCAGGTCATGTCAGCCATTGGCCTGCCACCCACTCTTTGCCCTTGCCAAGGGAATTCTAGAAGGTTCAGCTGTAAACATCACTTTATCTAACCTCTGCATTTGGAATTTCATAGAAGAGGAAACTGGCCCAGACAGGAGGGGGCTTGCTCATATCAGACTGAGAGTCAGGTCTGTTGCCTTGCAGTCCAGAACTAGTTCAGATTCTGTCTCTCCCTTGCCTCTCAGCACTTCCCTCTGATAGTTGGCTTCTATTCCTGCTGCTGTAACTACCAAGCAATTTCCGTTAGAAACAGGCCCTTTGCCTCACTAAAAAGTTTCTTCCGCTAATTCTTCCCAATAACCTGCACTCCCAGAAATCTCCCTCAGGGTCCCTGCCCCCTTCTCATCCGGAGACCCTGTGACCTTCCTCCTCCACCTCCCTTCTGCTGGGGAAGGGACCAGGAGGGGTTGTAAATCAAGAGGTGACAGGTCCGTTGGCAGTAACAGAATGGGCCACCCACATGGCTCAGGACCCCCCCTCCCCACACACACACACCAGGGTCCAGCTGAGAGGGACACACCAGTCCTGGGGGCTGAGGGGAACTTGGATCTGGAGGCAACAAAGGAAGAGAACCAGCCAGGGATGGAGGGAGGGGAGCCCAGGTGGGAGGCCTGGGGGCAGAAACCCTGCCTCCCATGCCCGCTCCAGCACAACCTGTTCAGCTTTCCTCATCCCCTTTCCTATCTGTTGTTAGTTGCCATCGAGTCAATTCTGACTCATGGCGACCCCATGTGTGCAGAGTAGAACTGCTCCACAGGGTTTTCAAGGCTGTGACCTTTCAGAAGCAGATCACCAGGCCTGTTTTCCAAGGCGCTTCTGGGTGAGTTCGAACCGACAACCTTTCAGCTAGTAGTCAGTGCGTTACCATTTACGCCACCCAGGGACTCCTCCTCCCATCTCGTTGGCTCCATAGGTAGTTGGTGATGGGAACCCAGGTAGCAAGGAGAGCCTGGCAGTGTCCCCCTTTAAGTCTCCCTAGTACTATATTGAGCAATGGTCAGATTCCAAGGTCCCAGGAGGGCACTGTGCTTGTCTGACCTCAGGGATATCCTCGGTCCCCTCCTCCTCTCCCCAGCCCTGAACAGCGAGGCTATAAAAAGCCCCTAAACACAGGGACCAAAATAATCTCCTGTCCACTGCTTCTTTCCTGCTTTCTGGGCTGGCCTCGCTCCCTGCCCACAGACGTTCCACCCTAGTACACGCAGAGCCTTCCTTTGCCCTCCATCTCTTTGCCCACCTTCTCCCAGTCCTGGGCTTAGTGGTCGGAGGGCTGCTCAAGGCTTCGGCTCCGGAGGTGGGGTGTCTTCTGTGCTCACTGGCTTGGCGCCAGCCTACAGGTCCTCTCATTGGGTCTACAGGTCCTCTCCCACCTCAGCCTTGTCAGCAGACACTCACCTCTGTGTGGGGAGGCAGAATTGCAGGAGTCCCCAGGCAAGTCCGAACTGAGGGTAGGAGGGACAGCAGGGACTGGAAGTAACTTTAGTGGCAGCCAAACCTCACTCTCCACAGGAAAAGTGGAGAGAGCCTCCACCCCCCCAGATTAACCCTCGCCTTCCTGACCCAGAGCCTGGCCTCCATTAACTCCTTCCTGATCACAGTCTCTCAGAGTTGGAAAGGACCTGGGGACCAGGTCCAGCTCCTTTATTTTACAGATGGTCAAATAGGCCCTGACAAGTTAAGTGATTTGCCACAGAGGCACAGTGGTCTTGGGGCACAGCCAGGACCCCAGACAGAAGCTCCTGATTCCCAGACTTCTCTGAAGACCCTGGTCAGCCTGCTGGGCCTGACCTTGGCAGATGCTGCTACAACTGGAATGGGAAGGCAGAGCCAGGTTCTAGTTGCCTTGCTTTTCTTCCTCATACATCGCAGGTTCAGACTTGTCCTGGTAGAGTGTGCGGATGGTGTGGAGCTTGCTCTCTTTTGGGTGAGGCCAGGAATTGCAGCCCGCAGGCAGTGGTGCTGCAGATGTGCAGGGTGAACCTGCCCCAGCAAGTCATGGCAGGAAGGTCGTCTAGGAGCCCATTGGAGGTGCTTCTGCCCAAGGTCTCTGATGCCAAATGCGATTGGCTGGGAAGAGGGGGAGGGGGAGATGACTTGGGCCAAGCCTAGGTCCTTCTGACCCCTTCCTTCTCTGCCCCCACTTGGGGACATCTAGAGCTGGCACAGTCTCCAGGTGAAGCCCTGCCCCCACAGTGCTGATACTATGGAAGCTCTTCCCTCTCCCCTGCAGGTAAGCTCCCCAGCATCCAGAGCTTCAAGACCAATGCCCCTACCACAAAGGTTGCTGCCCAGTCTCCAGTTGGCCCCTTCCATAAGTCCCTTCCCTTCCCTTCTAGCTCTTTTTAAAGTTTGCAAAGCACTTTCACATCTGTGCTCTCTGACCTCCTTTGACCCTCCCATCACCCAAGACAGACAGGGGACCCAGCAGGGAGGACCAGCCCCACTTCATGGGTAAGGAAATGAGATCAGAGGGGGAAAGAGACTTGCCCAAGGCCCAGCTCTAAGTCCACTCTTTCCACTGCACTTCTGCCTCTCAAATAAGATAATGAGTCTGGAAACCCTATGGCCCATCACCTGGTAAGAGATTTTTATTAGTTAAAGGGAGCTTTCTGTTTTGTTTTTGTCTGTGATAATCTCATATTGTGTTGTCACAATTAATCCCCAGGAGAATCTTTGGGGAGTAGGTTCCACTATATTCCCCATTTTACAGCTGAAGAGACCAAGGCTCAGAGAGATGAAATGACTTATCCAAGCTCACACAATTAAGAATAATAGCTAACTTTTATTGAGAGATTACTCTATGCTAGATGCTCTTCACTTCTTTAAAGTGTTAAAAAGCAAAGATGTCACTTTAAGGACTAAGATGTGCCTGACCCAACCCATGGTATTTTCAATCGCCTCATATTCATGTGGAAGATGGACAATGAATAAGGAAGACAGAAGAAGAATTGATGCCTTTGAATTGTGGTGTTGGTGAAGAAATTGAATATACCATGGACTGCCAGAAGAATGAACAAACCTGTCTTGGAAGAAGTACAACCAGAATGCTCATTCGAAGGGAGGGTAGAGAGATTTCGTCTCACACACTTTGGACATATTATCAGGAGGGACCAGTCCCTGGAGAGGGACATCATGCTTGGTAAAGTAGAGGGTCAGTGAAAAAGAGGAAGACCCTCAAGGAGATGGATTTACACAGTGGCTGCAACAATGGGCTCAAACATAGCAGCAATTGTGAGGATGGTGCAGGGCTGGGCAGTGTTTTGTTCTGTACGTAGGGTCACAACAATAAGACGCTCTTCTAAGCACTTTACACATTGATTAAAGTATTGATCTTCACAACAATCCAATGAAGTGGGTATTTTTATCCTCCTAATTTTATAGGTAATGGTTGGGGGTGCAGGCTGGTAGCCCTGAGATCTGGTCATGAAGGGGTTAAGCACTGGGAGGCTGGGCTGGGCCCAGCTGGGATGCTGTCAATGGCAGGAAACCTGGCTTGGGAAGGGGGAGGATGGGGCTGTTGTGTCTGACTCTTGATGCAACCCCCATCCCTTTGGTCTTAAAGGAGCATTTGATTTGGGTGGAAGGGCCGGCAGGGGCCCAACTTCCAGCTAGAGGACAGATGCTGGGCTATGGAAAGAGGGGATTCAGGGAACCAGTGCGATGCAGGTGCTGCCTAGGGCAGCCCCTGGTCTGCGAAAAGGGACTCCTGACTCTGTCCTACACTCCGGAGCCCCCAGTCAGAAGAGATGCTGACCCCCTCAGTCAGAGGGGAGAGACACAGCCACAGCCCTGGGAGCCCCCAGTCAGAGCGGAGTGACACAGCTCTCCCTTAGAAGTCTCCTGTATGTGTGTCTCAGGGGAGTGACAGACAGCTCCCTGGATACCGAGCCTCTAGCACACAGGCAGAGCAGAGGAGAGGTCAAACTGGAAAAGCTTTCTGGGTGAGGGGCCCTGAAAGAGTCAGAGGGTTCTAGAGAAGATAAGGAGGTGGGGCTACATCTGCCTGGCTCTGTCTCTCTGCCACACTTGCTGTGAACCGGATCATCTCTCTTCCTGGTCTTGGGTCCCCAGGGAGAGCCTTAAAGTGGCTCCTTCCGGCCCTAGAGCTGTGCAAGGGGGGGCCTAGTCTGAGGGCTGCTTCCTTCCTCTTTTGGGACCTCATTCCCGGATCACCTTGAGGATTGATCAGGAATGGCCTGAGTCAGAACTATCTCCTTCCAGGAGAGGGTGGCAGGGAGGATGAGGAGCAGCTCTTGTCAATGTCGGGAACAATGAGCTGGGGGAGGGAGGCCCATCAGATCCAGCCTCAGATCCCGTACTCACATATCACAGAGAAGAAAACATGTACCACCGCCCTTGCCCCTGGCTACAGCCCCCCTCCTCAGCTCTCCACACCTCGGCTCTGCCTTTGATTCAAATCCTGGTCTACCACTCACTGGCTGCGTGGCCTCGAGCAAGAACTTTACTTCTCAGAGTTTCCCTCCATAAAATGGGGACAATAAGGCTTAGCTCTTGTGTGGCCATGCAGTGGCGGCTGAGAAAGCACCCGGCTGAATGTGGTTCTTCAGATCTTGGCCTCCACAAACACCTTCCTGACACCTCTGGACTAAATCTTTTTCTTTAATTCCACAGACTTACTCTCAGTTGCTGTCAACAAATCACTTTGAACACCTGTTCTGGACTCTGGGTCACGTATGGTCCTTGCTCCCCGGGAGCTCAGTCTGCTGGGGCGGCAGAGGCTGAACACCTGATCACAAAGTGAGATCAGAGCTGCTGAAACAGGGAGGTGACCAAAGCCTGAGGGTGTGTGGGGGAGTGATTTGTTCTGCCTGGTGTGGGTGGGAAGCTTTCAAAGAGGAGGGGGTATCTGAGCTGGGCATGAAAGGGCGTTTTGACCAGCAGGGGTGGGGGTGGGGTGGGGTGGGGGGAGATGAGTGCAATAGGGCGGCCAGAGGACAGCAGGAGCCAGGGTCTCAGTGAGGGCAGGAGGCAAGGGAAAGCGGGAAGACTTAAGGGGGCTGGAAAGAAGAGGAGGGTGCAGAGAGGAGAGGGATCTGTGAGGAGATGGGCTTCAGGGAGGGAATGGAGGCTCAGAGAAGAGGTAGGCTCAGGAGAAAGGTGCTGGTGGGGGGCTTAAAGAAGAGACGGCAGCTCAGACAAGAGACAGGCTCAGTGAGGGCGCTGGGGTTCAGTGAGGAGAGGGAAGTACAAAGCGAGGGAAGGGGGCTTGCTGAGTGGAGGGGGCTTAGTGCTGGGCATCAGTAACGTCCCACCACCACAGGAGATGGCCCTGGGCTGGCCATGTGTGAGCCCCACAGAGATTAGAGCAGCTCTCCCGTAATTCAGGGCTTTCCGTTTCGGAAAGAGTCTCAGCCACAACAATAGCCTGGCTCCAGTGGAGGTGCCGGCTCTCCATCTGAGAGGTGTGGCTTCTGGGCAAAGCCTGGTGCCCAGATTCCACTGCCCAGCATGCATGGAAGGAGAGGGGTAAGGGTGATGGGGAGACAGTGAACAGGAAGATGTCATTAAACATTTCTTTCTGGGCACATAGTGAACGATGTGAAAAAGATAGAATTTCTGCTGTCACAGAACTTACAGCCTAGTGTTATAATAACAAAGCCAACTACGTTTATTGAATGTATACTATGTGCTAGGCAATATGCGAGGTCCCTGGTTAGTGCGGTTTGCGCTAGTCTACTAACCTAAAGGTTGGGGGTTGAAACCCACCTTGCGGCACTGAGGAAGAAAGGCCTGGTATCATAGATTGAATTGTGTCCCCCCAAAATATGTGTCAACTTGGCTAGGCCATGATTCCCAGTATTGTGTGGTTATCCTCCATTTTGGGATCCTATGTAATTATCTTCCATTCTGCGATGTGTTGTAAATCCTGACCTCTATATGTTGATAGGTTCGAACCCACTAGCTGCTCCACAGGAGAAAGGCGTAAAGGTCTACTTCCATAAAGATTTACAGCCTTGGAAACCCTCTGGGGCAGTTCAACTCTGTCCTATAGAGTCTCTATGAGTTGGAATCGACTCAGGGACAACGGGTTTGAGTTAGGTTTGGGTTTATATGTTAATGAGGCAGGATCAGTGTGGGGTGTATCCTGAGTCACAGCCTTACAAGAGGGTGTGACTCAAGTCACACCCTTACTCTTACTCAAGTCACACCCTTGCTTGAGTCACACCTTTTATCTTACAAGAGATAAAAGGAGAGAAAAGCAAGCAGAGAGAGAGGAACTTCATTACCACCAAGAAAGAAGAGCTGGCAGTGGAGCTTGTCCTTTGGACCTGGGATCCCTGCACTGAGAACCTCCTAGACCCAGGGGAAAAGTGATGCCAAGACACATGGAGATCTCCAAAGAATGCCGGGCCCACAGATGTGGAAAGAAGACAAGGACCTTCCCCCAGAGCCACACAGAGAGAAAGCCTTCCCCTAGAGCTAGCACCCTGAATTTGGACTTCCAGCCTCCTAAACTGTGAGAGAATAAACTTCTGTTTGTTAAAGCCAGCCACTTGTGGTTTTTCTGTTATAGCAGCACTAGATAACTAAGACACCTGGCGATCTGGTTTTGTTAAGATTATAGCCAAGAAAACCCTATGGAGCAGTTCTACTCTGTAACACCTACGGCTGCCATGAGTTGGAATTCACTAGTCAGCAATGGCCATATGCTAAGTGCTTTACACTGAGTACCTCACTTATTTGTTACAATATCCAGCACGGAGTGGGTGTTATTATTATCCCAATTTTATAGGTGAGTGTGGGACAAAGAACTCCATTTGGCCTTTTGTCTCTGGTTTATGGAAATAGCTCTTGGAATTTGCTCTTGGAAATCGATCAAGGGCACTTTTGTTTTATAAAATAGCCAGGCAACAGTTAAACATGTGTAATAAGAAGGGGCTACACAGGCCCCATCTGGCAGCAAACCTCAGAAAGGGAGGGAGCATGATGCAGTCAACATACATATTCACTGATTCATGCCTGTGCACTGATTCATGCCTATGCACCCAATGACTAAGAGGGGACCCCGGACTTTGGAGGTCTCTTTTGGGCTTTCTAGATTGGAGAGAAGATCTACGCACTGGAGAGAGTGTGGCCGTCCCTGGGGACAATGGAAGTCTTGTGGGGCAGCCTTTCTTAGACCTTGTCTGATGCATTTCTTCTCTTGTATCTTTCTGGTTACGATAAAGGGATGACTGTAAGTATAGGTAATAGTCTCCATGAATTTTGTGAGCTGTTATAGAGAATTAACAAGCCCATAGGGGCAATGAGACTCTGACTTAGCTCAGGGCCTAACTCAGAGGAGGGCTATGCAGGCAGTCCTAAGGACAGAGCCCTAACTCATGAAGACCCAGCTCTAGGTGGCTGAGGGACAGTGAAAGGCTGCGTGGGCAGTCAATGAAGAAGGATAGAGGCCTTCTAGCTTGTTACTCAGACCTGGGGCCTAGAAGGAGGGAAAAAGGGGCTAGCTGGTCTGAAGTGGGGGCAGTTGTGCAGACTTCTGAGCTTATAGACTCTACCTGATGCTCTGGCTTAGGGTGGCTGGGGATGAAGTCTGACCTAGCTCTCGGTACTTAGGGTCAGAGAGAGAAAGTGCCACTGAAGAAGTAGTTGTTGATGAGAGGAATGGGGGGAATGGAGATGGGGGAAGGTGAAGCCTGGATCCACTTCCAGATGACAACTGGATTCATTCTAATTTTTACTTCACAGTTGGCAATGTAGGTAGGGTTTGCTTACCCTGCCCCTTTCGTAGTGCAGCTGGCAACAATGCAGTGAGGAAACAGGTAAAGAGAGGTGAAATCACTTACCCAAGTCCACACAGCCTGCAGATGGTAGATCCAAGACTCCAGAGTTGGGTCTTTAACCACTGGACCACACAGCCTCCCTCCTTTCTACTGCTTAGGCAGGGCTGGAGCAACTCAGCTCTCACTGTCTGCCTGCCTTCCTGCTTTGCTCACTTGGTCATTTTGCGGAGTTTCCAGCGCCCTGGACTGAAGCAAGGACTGGAATGAGGGCAGCCCCAAATGCAGACGTTGCTCCAATCTTCCTCACTCACACCTTCGGCACCACATTCTCAGCAATGCCATTTCCGCCATCTTCTATCACTGTCTTCGCCAGCGTGCTTTTAGATTGAGTACCAGGAGCAAAAACCACCCAGTCTAGACTAAGTCAAATAAGGGAACACGCAGAAAAGAAATGGGTTTCTCAAGGAATGGCAGGAAATCTATCCTCTTACCTTGACAAGTGTACCTTCGTGATGACAAAATTGAAATATATATACATTTTTACTTGATGCAAAGCCAACAAAATATCAAAGCTGACTGGATTTAGTTATTATTGAGCGTGTATGGGTGTTTTGCCAAAGGAACAGCAACATTGGATGAGTATTAAAATACATACATAATTCATAAATTATTAAACCCTTAAAAATATTTTCTTGCCTTGATTTCAACAAAATTATGAACCGTGGTGCTGTAATGAAAAGTGTCACATGATTTGTATTCTCTTGACAGTAATGCCTGTTTAGACAACCTCTCCTCCGTCCTTTTTTTTAAGTTTTTAAAATTTTAATTTGGAGACACTTCTCTCTGCTGGGGTAGTAGTAACTAGAATTGAAACTAAAATTCTTAAAGCAATGCTTGAATTTAGAGATGAACGATTAATTTTACTCATATGATAAATTATCATCCACACAGAAAATATTATAAGATATTGGAATGTCATCATATAAATCCTTATCTCTTATATCCCAGTTCTTACCATCTCATAAAGCAATTCCTAGATTCGTAATGATCATGTAAAAAATTGGCATCATGCGTCCTGCATATTATGCCTTGCTTTCATTTACCAATTGGAGAGTAAAATCCATTGCTTAGTATTGTCGCATGTTCCTCAGTTGTCACATGCTATGATTGCAAATACCATGCTACAAATTGAACACGAAGTGAAGCAAGAAAATGGGCGCTCAGTACTGCTGGGAAACAATACTTCAAAATGCATGAATCTCCAGCTTTCATGCTCTTGAGAGGAAGGATTTGACAAGTTAATTAAGTCGTCTTTTCTCTTACCTGAGTGCTTTCAGCACTCAGTCTTCACCACACTCCTAACAGTGTCCTTCTTGAATGTCAGCAGCAGCACAACCCAGAAGCCTTCACGGCATTGGATGTAGGCGTCTTTTGTTTTGAGGACACAGGGCAAGAGTTGTGGACACGCGTTTCCCTGGGGTTGAATGGTGTTGGGGACGAGAGCAGATGTTGAGGGTTACAGCTCACACTGCGCAGCGTTGAGCACTGGGTCCTGAGTGGCAGATGCTCAGATGGTCTTTAATCAATTCCTTTTTTTGGTGTTTTTGATATGTGGGGCCCTTTAAAGGGCAGGGACCCCTCTAGCCAGTTGACTGAGCTATGATTGGGGTGGTGTTGTATCACATTGAACATACCCGACCTTGTGGACCTACCCTTGGAGGTGGAGGTTGAGGGCTGAGCAGACACCCCAAAAGGCGGGTATTGTAACCACCACCCCTAACATCACAGCATTATAACTAACACCTTAATATTATCACTGGATTATAATTGTTACCTTCTCCACTATCATCCTCAACTTCCCCATTATCCTAGCACCGTGAACATTTGTGGGTTTAGCCATTCAGCAATTACTCACCTTTCTTCTGACAATCTTATCCTGACCTTGGCCACCTATCTCCCACTCTTGGTCTCTGTGTTTCCAGAGTCTTGTAACTTGATTCAGGGTGGGGGCACTTGACCTAGGATTGTGTCAAAGCCTATCACCTTTCTCTGGCCACAGAGAGGGGCATGCAACTCAACTATAGCAATGAGACTTTTGCTAGGACCGTTGAGACCAAGATTGTCTCTCTTCCTCTGCTATGCAAGAGCCTGGAAGGGTATAGCCCTGAGAGTAGAGCCTGCCCAAGGACAGAGGCAACAGGGAGGAAACAGAATCGAGAGTTAGAGAGAGTGAAAACCAATCCTGATCATCTGAGTCTTGGTATCCAATCATGTCTGAAGCAAATCTATATATGGTTTTTACTCTTGGGTATCCCAATACATTTTCTTTTGGCTGAATCCTGGTGGGTTGATTTCTTAGTCATTAACAACCAAAATAAACCAGACTGAAACACATCATTCTCTCCAAAACTAGCATCATCTTCTTCACAAAGCCTATAGCAATGAACACATGTAGCCTTGGTCTGCTCACCTTTCTGACCTATTTCCACACTTATTTCTCAGGTATTCTGACCAAATACTTCCAGATTTATTGTAAAGCTGGGCTGGAAGAGCTCTAGAAGTTTTTCTAAGAAGTCAGAAGGCAGAAGTTCTGGTCCTGACTTTGCCAGTAACTCACTCTTGATCTGGAGCAAATCATTTCCTCTCTTGAGCTTCAGGTTTCTGATCTGTTAAAAGTGGGGAAGTGGATTAGATCATTGGTCCCCAGATAGCATTCCTTGGGTGGATTCCAGTTGGCTACATAAACTTTACTTGGGGAGCTTGTTAAAAGATGCCAGGCCTCTATTCTTGGAGGACCTAATTTAGTAGCTCTGGGGTGGGGCCAACAAGAAAAGAAGATAACACTAGATCAGGCTGCATTTATTGATGTGAGTGCCCTTACTAGATTCTAAACCTCATTTGTTACATCTTTAGCTGAAAGTAGTTCTAATAGTTTGCTTGATTTATTTACTGAAACCAGGACTCAGTGTAATCTATATTCAGTGAGAGTGAGATGCCAGCATTTCCCTGGCTAATGTCCTAAGGTCTAAGGACATAGGAGGGGGTTTATCGCCTGAAATTGCATATACCCTCTGTGAGAATTATGCTACAAACTCAAACTGTACTATAAAAGGAGCAAGGTGGGCAAACTCCACTGATATGATTGAAATATATCCCCCTAAAATATGTGTTGCAAATCCCAACCCTTACACCTGTGGTTATAATCCCGTTTGGGTATGGGTTTTCTTTGTTATATTAATGAAACAGTGTTAGTAAAGGGTGTGTCTTAAGTCGATCTCTTCTGAGATATAAAAAGAGCAGACTGAGCAAGCAACCAGGCAAGCAAGCAGAGATGGGGGAAGATAGACGCCACGTCACATGAAGAGCACCAAGGCAGCAAGAAACAAGGACCTTCCCCAGAGCCGACAGAGAGAGAGAGACAAAGCCTTCCCCTAGAGCCGGCACCGGGAATTCAGACTTCCAGCCTCCTAAACTGAGAGAAAATAAATTTCTTTTTTTTAAAAATTTTTTATGAAGGTTTACAGAACAAATAGTTTCTCATTACACTGTCAGTACAGATATTGTTTTATGACATTGATTAACAACCCCACAACATGTCAACACTCTCCCTTCTCGACCTTGGAGGACCTTTTTTTCTTTTTTGGTGAAAATATACATAGCCAAAGACACACCATTTCAAAAATTTCTACATGTACAATTCAGTGACATCAATTACATTCTTCCAGTTGTGCTGCTATTCTCACTCTCCTTTTTCAAATTATTCCATCACCATTGTCTTCAACTCACTGTCCCCTAGGCTTCCCATCAAACCTTTTGAGTTGCTGTTGTCA
>NW_004443984.1:3519581-3532042 GCF_000243295.1 Trichechus manatus latirostris
GAAGGGGTGAGACCAGTGGAGTATCTTAGATGGCTGCTCATGGGCTTATAAGACCGCAGACGCTACTCACCAAGGTAGAATGTAGAACAGAGTCTTTATAAATTGTGTTATGGCAATTGAGCTAGACGTTCCCCTAGAGCATGGTCTCCACAGCCCTCCACCCAGCAATTCAGTCCCTCAGGGAGTTTGGATGTGTCTATGGAGCTTCCATGACCTTTCCGTGTACAAGTTGTACTGGTTTCCCCAGTATTGTGTACTGTCTTACCCTTCACCAAATTTACCACTAAATTTCTGTTTCCTAAGGCCACGCACTCGTGGTATTTCTCTTACAGCAGTACTAGATAACTAAGACACCCACCTTTATCACTAACTGTGGCAAGGATCAGCATGAATCCAATTCCCATGCGGAAACACATCTAGGCCTCACCTTCCTGCATCTCCATATCTTGTCGCCAGCCACTTCTGTGGCAGTTCCTGTCTCTGACCCTAATCACCCAGAGTTAGATCAGACCTCATCTCTGGCTGTCCTGAGCCTGGTCAAAACATCCCTGGCTACCTGAAGCCAGGTCATCAGGGAGAAGCCATAGGCTCAGGAGTCTGCACAACGTCCTGCACTTCAGACCAGCTGGCCTCCCTCCCTCCCTCCCTCTCTCCCTCTCTCTCTAGTCTCCTGGGACTAGGTCACAAGCTAGAAGGACTCTATCCTTCTTCACCGACTGCCTGTGCAGCGTTTCCCTATCATCCAGCCTCCCAGAGCTGGGTCTACACAAATGTAGCCTGTACTGCCAGCCCCTGCTGGCTCATTGCACCTACAGGTTAATTCTCTACAAGGCTCACAAAATTCACAGAGACTACTACCTATACTTGGGGCCCTGGTGGTGTAGTGATTAAGCATTTGGCTGCTAACCAAAAGATTAGCAGTTCGAGTCCACCAGCCACTCCTTGGAAACCCTATGGGGCAGTTCTACTCTGACCTATAGGGTCACTATGAGTCGGAATTGACTTGATGGCAACAGGGTTTTTTTTTTGTTTGTTCATTTCCTATACTTAGAGTTATCTATTTATTATAAGCAGAAGGGATACAAGCAAAGAGAAGCATTGGGCAAGGTCTAGGAGAGTTCCCAGCATGGGGCCTCCATTGTCCACAGTGACTTGTTGCTCCTGCTCCTATGCATGGATGTTCTCACAGATCCAGTAGGCCCCCAGAAGAGAGCACTCCTAGGTCCTGGGTCCCCTAGTCACTGGGACCTCAATGAATATGCATGACTTGGGCCTTAATGCATAGTTACAGTTGATCCAATCAATGAATATGCATGACTGCATTAGGCCCCCCTCCCTTCCTGAAGTTAGCTCACCAGTTGTGGGGGTGGGGGGACAATGTAGCCCCTACTTGTCTGACTATTTTGGAAAACAAAGGCATCTCGATTGCTTGGCTTATTTTCTGAAACCAGAGTCAAAGGGCCAAACCAAGTTCCCTAATCCCAACAAGTACAATCCCCAAGAGGGCCCAGAGGATACTTCTTCACCTAGGCATTGAGAAAAACATTAGCAGGGGCAACATTGGTATTCTTGACAAATTTTATGGTGGATGGCCTTTGTAGTCTAGGTATATTGGGAGAGGCTACCAGTGAGATGGGCTCCCTGATTTCAGTGGGAATAATGGAGTCTTAGAGGGGGTCCTGGAGTAGCAGAGACCAAGAGTCAAGGTGGAGCCATTTACTGCAAAATGCAGCAGGATGAAGTGGTAATCAGAGCATTTTGGTTTGCAGGGATCTTTGATCAGCGTGTCCCTAGGAATGAAATAAACGAACAGCTTATTAAAATATTATTTGAGTTGTAAAACAGCAATAAAAAATCTTTGTCTTGTGACCTAACTTGAGTCCTTGCCACAATGTAGAGGCTCAGTTTCTCAGCTAATTTTCAGATATAAGTCAGTTCACAGACCTGAAGCCCTAATAGAATGGGAGGCCAGGTCCCTTAAGGAAAGACCTTGCAGCCCTGCTACAAGCATATACTTTAACTCTTTCCCCAAGCCCTCCCCAGAGAGATCTGTGGCCATTTCTGGGGGGTGGCTGTGGACTGGGGAAAGGGAAAAGCCAGACCTTCTAGGAATTACTAGATATTGGCTCTGAATTGACACTGATACTTGGGAACCCAAGATTCAACACGTCCAAAACTAAACGACTGATCTATCCCCTGCCCCCAAAACCTGTTTCATTATTGCCTTCCCCATCTCAGCTGATCCTTCTCCATTGCAGCATCCTTCCAACTGCTCAGGCCAAAACCTTGGAGTAATCTTTGACACATCTCTTTCTTTCACACTCCACAGCTAATCCATCCGCAACACCTGTTGGCTCTATCTTCAAAACATATACAGAATTAGATCACTTCTTTTTTGTGTGTGATTTTTTTTTTTATTGTGCTTTAGATGAAGGTTTGCAAAGGAAATTAGTTTCTCATTAAACAATTAATGCACATATTGTTTTGTGACATTGGTTGCCAACCCCGCGACATGTCTACACTCACCCCTTCTCAACCTTGGGTTCCCCATTTCCATTTGTCCAGCCTTCCTGTCCTCTCCTGCCTTCTCGTTCTTGCCCTTGGGCTGGTATGCCCATTTAGTCTCAGATACAGGGTTGAGCTACGTGTATTATTTGTTTGTTTTATGGGCCTGCCTCATCTTTAGCTGAAGGGTGAACCTCAGGAGTTAAAAGGGTGTCTGGGGCCCAGAATTAGATCACTTCTATTTTATTCCACTCCTACCACTCTGGGCCAAGCCACCACCATCTCCTACCTGTATTACTACAATAGTTTTTAATAAATAAGTCTCCTTACTTCTAACCTCAAGCCCCTATAGTCTATTCTCAACACAGCATCTAGATCAGTCCTTTAAAAATGTAAGCCAGTGTCACTTCTCTGCTCAAAACCCTGAAGAAGGTTTCCCATTGTACTCTAGTAAAAGTCAAAGTGCTTGTAATAATTTGCAAGGCTCCACATGACCTGGCCCTTGTTACTTCTCTGACATTATCTCTTACTATTCTCCCTCTCACTCATTTTCCTCTAGCCGCACTTGGCTTGTTTGGGTTCCTTGAACATACCAACCATGTTCCACCTTAGGGACTTTGACGCCTCTTCCTGGAATAGTTTTTTCTCTAGATACTTTCTTTGCTAACTCCCTCGCCTCCTTTAAGATCTGTTCAGATCTCACCTAAGAGAGGTCTATTCTGACCACTTTGTTAAATAATTCAACCAGCCCCTTTCTGTAGCATCTCCAAACCTTCTTACCTGCTCCATTTTTCTTTCTTATTTATTTTTTAACTTATCACAATCAAACATACAAAATAATTTACTCATTTATCCTTATAAATAAGTGCCTCCCTCCACTAGAATGTAAGTTCAATGAAAGCAAGGATCTTTGTCTGTTTGGTTCACTAGAACAGTGCCTGGCATATAGTGGGTGCTCAATAAACGTGCATAATGAATGAATTTTGAAGAGACTGGAGGTCAGTAGGGAGGTAGACCCAAACTTTCAAGGAAGGGCTGTTGCCCATCTGTGGGGAGTAGAGTGAGCAGATCGCCTGCAGCTGTTACCTCCTTCAGGGTCTGCCTCAGTTGCTGAGAGCCCCCTCACCAAGGTCATGTCCTTCCCACAGCAGCCTGTATGTGGTGAATGAAGGAGGTGGGGGTATAAACATCTGGCTATTCCAGAGTGCAGGACGCTGACAATAACCACGTCAGAGCTTTGTGCCAGGTTATAGGGATTTTCCTGGGGCCTCCATCACAGCTGAATTTATTTCTCTGCCCAATTCTGTTTCCTCCCCCTTTCTTGCCTTGACATTGTTCCCTTATAAACATCTTACACCAAAAACTCTGTCTCAGTAACTGCTTTCAGAGAACGCAGCCCATGACACCAGCAATGTACTACCTTTAGGACATACCTAGGCCCCAGGAATAATTCGGCATCTCTCCAGCTCTCTTCTGCGATCCCATTCAGAGACCCCAAGGCCATGTTAAGGAGGCTCCTCCAACACGTCTCTTTCCTCTCTATTTGAAATTTAGACACCCTTTCACATCTCTTCTCAACAGTCATTCTAAAAACAAATATTAAGCATCCATCCAATATTAAGCATTCTGAAGCCTTATTAATTTTTAAAGGAAGGAGCTGAGAAGAAATCTTTGACTATGCCATAAAGGGCCCAGATCCTAAGCTGTCTGCTCCCCTTGGGAGTCTGGAGGTTCAACCATAGCCAGAGAGGCTGCCCTTGCATACAAAAGGACTGGTCATCTGGAGGGAGGAGCCCACTTTCAGTGATTCACTTTGGGATCTATGGTAAATTGCTTACCCTTGAGAAATCGCCCCTAACAAGAAAGACTGATTAGGTGAGCTTGGCACTGTGAGGCCACAATGATAATTTTGTTTCCAAAAATCTCTATCTCCCACCATACCCTACAATATCCATACTCTACAATATCTACGCGAAGCAAGTCGGTGGAATCGCGGGGGTACAGACTCAGATCACGGTGTCGTTTACCCAAAGACACCCAGAAAGCTCAACTCTGTGTTTGAGCAAGGTAGTACACGCTCCATCCACCAGAGGGCAGGCTTCACCCTCTCTTTGCTGAGCTCCAATAACAGAGGCGGGGCTCACTGCTGCTTGGCATCCCTGCGCATCCATTCCCAGAACGTTCTCAGCGCTGTTGTTCCACCTGGTTATCGCTAGAATGGTTATTTACCTTGAAAGTTAGTGCTTTGGAATCCCAGTCAACCTGTAATAGCAGCAATTTCTTATTTATATTGTTCCCTGTAGTTTATGAAAGATCTTCACATCCATTATTCTCGTTGGGTTTGCAAAACAACTTGGAAAGGTAGTTTATTATTAAGGTCACTTTTCAGAACAGGTGACTGACACTCACAGAGGTTATGCAGCTTGGCCAAAGTCACATAGTAAGCATGGCAGCTACCGCTGCTACACCTGTTGCCGTTGAGTCGATTCTGATTCCTAGCCACCCTATTGGACACAGTAGAACTGCCCCGTAGGGTTTCCAAGGAGCGGCTGGTGGATTCAAACTGCCAACCTTTTTGTTAGCAGCCGTAGCTCTTGACCGCTACGCCACCAGGGCTGACATTTATTAAGCACTTGTTATGTGCCAAGGATGATATTAAGTGTTAATTCAATTCCACAGTAATCACGACAGTGTGGTATTGACATGTTGTTGTGTGTCTTCAAGTCGATTCCTACTCAGAGCGACCCCATGTGATGGAGTAGAACTGCCCAGTAGGGTTTTCTTGGCTGCAATCTCTATAGAAGCTGACTGCCAGGTCTTTCTCTAGTGGAGACACAGGGTGGCTTCAAACCACCAACCTCTCCATTAACAGCTGAGCTCTGAACTATTGGGCCACCAGGGCTCCTTTAGAACAGGATAGAGCTTATTAATTGAACTGTAAAATCATCATATCTTTACTGAACTTTTGCTGTTTGTTTGTTTATTTGATCTATCAGTTACGAGAGAGGTGTGTTAAAGTACCTCAGTATGGTGGAATTGTTCATTTCTCTGGAGCATTTTGAGACTATGTTATGGGATTGCCATGAATCGGAAACCTCTCCACGCAGTCGTTTCGGTTTTTTATTAGATGTACACCAATTTAGAAATGGTATCCTTTCGCTGGTGAACTGAACTTTTATCTTTTATAGTGACTCTGTCCATAGTGATGCTTTCTGCCATAATATCACTATTTCAGCTTTTTTTTTTTCTTTTTGCCTTGTTTCTCTTTTCTTCTCCAAACTTTGTCAGTCTGTGTTCTTATGTTTTAGATCTGTCTTTTGTAAACAGCACACGGCTGGATTTTATTCTTTTATTTGGTCTGACAACTTTTGTCCTTGAACTGGAGAATTTAGCCCATTTATAAAAATTGATATTTTTTGTTTCTCTTTTTTGTGGTCTGCATTATGTTTGTTGTGCTATTCCCCTTTGTTTTTTTTTTTTTTTTTGAGCATTTAAAAAAAAAATTTTTTTTATCGATTTCTTTCCCTCTACTTGTTTGGAAGGTATAGGCTCGTGTCTTTTCTTTTAACGGTTACCCCAGTAATTCTAACTTAGTAATTGGTCTGTCTACTGAATTTCCATTCTTTTGTTTTTTCATTTTCAGAAATAGTATTTGGTTCTTTTTCAAGTTTCCTTGTTTCCACATGGTATCAAGCTTTTCTTTTATTTCTTTAAACATATTAAACAAGGTTATTTTATATTCTATGTCTGGTAATTCCCATATCTGGAGTCTTTGTAGGTCTGTTTCCGCTACCATTTCTACTAGTTCTCCCTCATGGTGCCTTGTTACCTTGTGTGTTTGGTTATTGTTTTACCATGTGGTGCTCATGTTGCCTGGAAATTTGTGGGAATTTTTTAAGGCCTGTGTTGAGTTCCCTTACAGACTATTTGCATTTATTTCTGTTAATGGTGTGCTGATACTACCAACCCACACCACTTAAAATTAAATTCTCAGCTTGATTTTTGGATCACATAAGTAATCTGATTTGGCTTTGAACTTCATGAGAGAGATGGCTTGTAAATTAATGAGCTCAAAGGAGATTTTATTTTCCCCTTTTCCTACAGCCGGGGCTGATACCGGAAAGTTTCATTGCTCTTCACTTCTGAGTACCAGGGTTTATTATGTATTAGTTATTGTACTATAGTTATAGCCTCTGTTAGAGTGCCCATCTTGGAGAGGCCCTGGGATTTAGCTCCTGTCTTCCATATATCTCATGCAGGCATGGAAGGTGAATGGTAAGGTCTCCAGGTTTGGGCAGGCATCCTGAGGGTCAAGGACAATTTTGGTGGTTACTTTCGTCTCTTCACAGTTCCTGGTTTCACTTCATCTTGGGGCTTGGCATATTCCTTACTTTCATGGCAACTTGGCAACGTAGTCAGAAAGAATTTTTTAGAAAAAATTATGCAACATTTTAATTGTTGTCATCAAGAGTGTCACTCACGTATCTAACTCATCTTATTGATGGGAAAAAATTTTAAAGAGCTTTCATCATGATAACTCACATTTCTTTCTTTTATGACATTGTGTAGCCTTTTATATTTGTTTATACTGTGAATTTTATATAGTATGACTTGCAGATAGTATGATTTATAACGATAAAATATCATTTAATTCTCACAACTAACCCAGAGAGGTAGATACTATTTTCCCTGTTTTTACAGATGAAAAATGTAGGCTCTGAGTTTTATTCAGGGTGACACTGACTAAAGTGGAGAGTCACCAAAAACGAGCAAAACCCTCAGTGAGCTGGATTGACACAACAGCTACCGCGATGGACTCAAACATACGAATAATCATGACGATGGCGCAGGACTGGGCAACGTTTCATTCTGTTACATGTAAGGTTGCCACGAGTTGGAACCGGCTCTATGGCAACTTACAATAACACCACCACCTATTAAATGGCTGAACAGAAAGTTGAACCTTTGGTATTCACTTTCCAAAAGTCTTTAACCTTTGGAGGACATGGACCCTTACAGAATCTGATGAAAGATCTAGACCCTCTCCTCAGAAACATGTACATTGATATAAACACACTAAAATTTCCAGGAGTTCAGGATTCTCTGAGGCCTACCCATGGATCCTACAATAAGAACCCCTGCATGTTATAGTCCTGCAAGGTCGAACAAAAAGACATCCATTTTTTAGTTTTGATCATAAGTTCAGATTCTTCTGTCTGTCTTCAAAGATACTTCATAAGCTGATCTCACTGTGTCCACCCAACCTTTTTTACTGACAGTCCCAGCAATAGCCCATTTGGGCATCTCTATGATCTCTCCTTGATTCTGTGCTTGCTTTTGGTGTTCAGTGTAGAATAATGACTAAGAGCATGAGTTCTAAGGCCAAGACTACCTGGGTTCAGATCCTGGCTCTAACACTTTCTAACTGCGGACCTTGGGCAGGTTATCTAACTTCTCTGTTCCTCTGCTTCTTTTCCTGAAAAATGTTGAGGAACAGTGCCTACCTTTCAGGGTTGTAGGGGATTATATGAGTTAATGCATGCGAAGTACTTAAAGCAGTGCTACAGTAAGTTGTAATTGCTTGATATATTTTAGCTGTTATTACTATTCATTTCTGTATAGAGTGTCATTATTAATTTCCTATATCTCATCTGTAAACTGGGAGAGGAGTCTTATGAATAAAATAGTTTTTGAAAGTATCTCACAAAGTGCCTGGCACTTTGTTATTGTTAGGAGCTGTCCAGTCGGTTCCGACTCATAGTTTGAAAATCTAGAACTATGGTGTGGATTTCCATCTCTGATGTGAGGAGTAGGGAAATGAGAGCAAAGAGAATGGGAAACTGTCTTTCTTCATCTAGCTTCACCCTGACATGAGAACACAATGGCAGTAGTTGGGTGGCAGCTAGCAGGCTTCACCTGAGGGCGGTAACTGTGTGAAACTGTTCAAAGCTAGAGTCAGAACTTAGACCAAGACCATCTGGGGCCATTAAGTGCAAGGGTAAATTATACCTGACTTCATAGGTGTGTAAAAGGAGGACCAAATGAAACAATACTAGTAATGTTGTTGTTAGGTGTTGTCAAGTGGGTTCTGACTCATAGTGACCCTGTGTCCAACAGAACGAAACACTGCCCGGTCTTGTGCCATCCTCATAATTGTTATGCTTGAGCCCATTGCTGCAGCCACTGTGTCAATCCATCTCATGAAGGTCTTCCTCTTTCTCCCTGACGCTCTACTTTACCAAGCATGATGTCCTTCTCCAGGGACTGGTCCCTCCTGATAACATGTCCAAAGTATGTGAGACAAAGTCTCTCCATCCTGGCTTCTAAGGAGGATTCTGGCTGTACTTCTTCCAAGATACATTTGTTCATTCTTCTGGCAGTTCATGGTATATTCAATATTCTTCGCCAACACCATAATTCAAAGGCATCGATTCTTCTTTGGTCTTCCTTATTCATTGTCCAGCTTTCACATGCATATGAAGCAATTGAAAATCACACATAGTGGGGTTTATTTTCTTGAGAGGCAATTTTCCTTTTGCCATATCAAGAGGGCAATTGAGCTGTATATACTGGAGGCCCAAGGCTTTGCTTGTCCCAGTGGAGAGTCAAAATGCTTTGCTTTTCAAGTCTCAAGGGCAATGAAGTGTAACAAAGTGTTGAAATACAGAGAAGTGAGCATTTACCCACCTCAGTAAGGGTAGAATCTCCTAAGACTGGAGGAAATTAAGGGGTGGCTGGTTCTGTGAGAACTAAGACCAAGCAGTAACCTCTGACAACAAGACTTCTGAAGGAATGGAACACGACTAAGGTCTTAGTGTTTGAGTTGGGCATAAAGAGAACTCCATGAACTGCAAATGCTAGACCATGTGGACTTGGCCAATAAGCATCTCAGTGGAAAGATTGAAGACCAGAGTTCTTTCTCCAAGTCTTATAGACAACTCTGGAGAGGAGCAGGACCCCCCAAAAACATAACTGTAGTTCCCTCTAATCTTGGCTGCAAAGAAGGATAAAAAAAAAAAAAAGAAGTTTCTTATATCTTGGTGTCTTAGAACAAATTCATATTGATACATGTATTAGTCTTTAATTTTCCTTCTAATTGGGACTTCTGTGTTTTATTTTCTCAGCTGAGGGTAGGGACTGTGACTTTGTTTCATAACTCTCAAACAATCCTTTCATTGGTGATTTTCCATGAATGGATAGAATCACTGAATTTTAGAGCTAGAAAGGCTCTTAGGAATTATACCTAGTTAGTGCTGACAGTGATTAATTATTATGAAGACCAGAGACACCAATCTATTGAACTCTTTCTGTCCTATGTTCTTAAAAGAAATTCTGAGATCAGGAAATTTCTCCTCTAAGGACTAGACCTAGGCTGAAATGTAGGCTTAGGTAAACATGTAATTTAACCCCAAAGAATACATTCTTCTGCACATTTTATTCCATGGGCCCTGATGTACCGTTGGGAAAGACCAGAAGAAATAAGCGTCCTCTCCCATCCATTGGTGTTGCTATGATGAGAGCAGAGGGGTTGAGGGCCCACCAGATCTCTCATTAACTTCAGAAAATTCTGTCAGCTAAACTGGAAAAGTCAGGGCCCAAGATAAGACTCTAGAAAACGCTGGTTAGTTTGGGAGCCAGCTGGAGAAGGTCCAGAGCTCTGGCAGACATACGTAGTTATGTTTGGACATGCAGACCTAGACAAGAATGGTTTCCTCCCAAGAGAGAATCAATCACCTCCAGCCTGCCTGGGGATCATCTCTGATTTAGCTTTCCAATTCCTTATGTGTTCATTCTTTTCCTTTCAATACCCACCCCATTCACCCAGCACCCAGTTCTCATGCGATGGTTCCTTATGCTCCAAGAAAAGTAGTTCTTAGTCTCTTGGATCAAGAGGCAGTCATACAAACAGAACAGGGGGATACTGCATGGTTTAAAGTCAGGAAAGGTGTGTGCCAGGGTTGTCCCCTTTCACCATATTTATTGAAGCTGTATGCTGAGCAAATAATCTGAGAAACTAGACTATATGAAGAAGAACGGTGCATCAGGATTGGAGGAAGACTCATTAACAACCTGCATTATGCAGATGACACAACCTTGCTTGCTGAAAGTGAAGAGGACTTGAAGCACTTACTGATGAAAATCAAAGACCACAGCCTTCAGTATGGATTACAGCTCAACATAAAGAAAACAAAAATCTTCACAACTGGACCAATAAGCAACATCATGATAAATGGAGAAAAGATTGAAGTTGTCAAGGATTTCATTTTACTTGGATTCACAATCAACACCTGTGCAAGCAGCAGTGAAGAAAGGAAAAGACGCGTTGCATTGGGCAAATCTGCTGCAAAAGACCTTTTTAAAGTGTTGAAAAGCAAAGATGTTACCTTGAAGACTAAGGTGCACCTGACCCAAGCCATGATGTTTTCAATCGACTCATATACATGTGAAAGCTGAGCAATGAATAAGGAACACTGAAGAAGAATCGACGCCTTTGAACTTTGGTGTTGGCGAAGACTATTGAATATCCCATAGATTGCCAGAAGAATGAACAAATCTGTCTTGGAAGAAGTACAACCAGAATGCTCCTTAGAAGCAAGGATGGTGAGATTTCATATTACATACTTTGAACATGTTATTAGCAAGGACCAATCCCTGGAGAAGGACATCATACTTGGTAAAGGAGAGGGTCAGTGAAAAAGAGGAAGACCCTCAACGCAAAGGAATGACACAGTGGCTGCAGCAATGGGCTCAAGCATAACAATGATTGTGAGGATGGTGCAGGACCAGGCAGTGTTTTGTTTTGTTGTACGTAGGGTTGCTATGAGTCAGAACTCTCTGAAGGGCACCTAACAACAATAGCAACAGCAGTCTCTTGGATCTCTTTAAGAATTCTGCTAAAAGTTGTGACTCCTTTCCATGTAAAAATGCATATACCCATATAATTTTGCTCACAATTTTAACGGGTCCGCTGACCCCCTGGAGTCCTTCCTGGGATTCCAGATTAAGAAGTCCTGCCCTAGAGTAAAATACCTGATAGTGATTTAATGTGTTAGTTCTTCTCTCTGTTTCTCAGAAACACAGCTAAGGTCTAACCTGAGTTGGAAGGAGTCTGAAGGGGAAGATAGGGTCCTGAGTGGGGGTGGGGTGCTGAAAAGGGGCCTGAGCTGCTGGTTGGTAGGAGGTGAGCAAATTCAAATGATGCTACCCTTTGACCTATTCCACCTATCCCTCAGTCTAATCAATGCTGTTTCTATTGGAATATTTTACACTGTTTTTGCATTAGAATCACTTGGGGAGCTTTTAAAAAATATTAACATGAGGGTTCCACATACTGAAATTCTTGTTTAATTAGAATGAGGTGGAGCCTGGGCATCAAGATTTTTTAGGTATATTGAAGTATACTTAATGTAAAATAAAGTGCAAATATTTAAAGTATACAATTTGGTGAGTTCTGATATCTCAATGAAACCCATGAAAACATCACAATCAAGATCATGAAGCTGCCCATCTTCCCCAAAAGCTTCTTCATGCTCCTTTGTAATCCATCCCTCTACCCCCTACCCCACCCCATCCCAGGCAACCACTGAGCTACTTTCTGTTACATTAGTTCTAGAATTTTAAATTAATGGAATCATCTAGTCTGTACTTTTTTTTCCCCTTCGGACTGGTTTCTTTCAAAATATCACCAGAGATTTGTCTACGTGCATGCATTTATCAATAGTTCATTCTTTTTTATTGTTGAGTAGTATTCCATTGTATGGATATAACATTATTTATCCATTCACCTGTTGATGGACATTTGGGTTGTATCCTGTTTCTGTTTTGGGATATTACAAACAAAGCTGCTATGAACATTCTTGTATAAGTTTTGTGTATTCCTATGCTCTCATTTCTCTTGGACAAATAACAGTAGAGTGGCTGGATTGTATGATAGGTATATGTTTAACATTTTTAAT
>NW_004443984.1:3532142-3566198 GCF_000243295.1 Trichechus manatus latirostris
ATGCATGTCGTTCTTGTTCTTCGGTGCCGTCGAGTTGCTTCCGACTCATGGCCACCCTGTATACAACAGAACGAAACACTGCCCTGTCCTGCACCATCCTCATGATCATTGCTTTGCTTAAGCTCATTGTTGCAGCCACTGTGTCAATCCATCTCACTGAGGCTCTTCCTCTTTCTGCTGACCCTCTCTTTGCCAAGTATGATGTCCTTCTCCTGGGACTGACCCCTCCTGATAACATGTCCAAAGTATGTGAGACGAAGTCTCACCATCCTCACTTCTGAGGAGCATTCTGATTGTACTTCTTCCAAGACAGATTTGTTCTTTCTTCTGGCAGCCCATGGTATATTCAATATTCTTTGCCAACACCACAGTTCAAAGGCATCAACTCTTCTTTGGTCTTCCTTATTCATTGTCCAGCTTTCACGTGCATATGAGGCGATTGAAAATATCATGGCCTGGGTCAGGCGCACCTTAGTCTTCGAGGTGATATCTTTGCTTTTCAACACTTTAAAAAGGTCTTTTGCAGCAGATTTGCCTAATGCAATGCATCTTTTCATTTCTTGACTGCTGCTTCCACGGGTGTTGATCATGGATGCGAGTAATGAAATCCTTGACAACTTCAATCTTTTCTCCATTTATCATGATGTTGCTTATTGCTCCGGTTGTGAGGATTTTTGTTTTCTTTATGCTGAGGTGTAATCCATGCTGACGGCTGTGGTCTTTGATCTTCATCAGTAAGTGCTTCCTCTTCACTTTCGGCAGGCAAGGTTGTGGCATCTGCATAATGCAGGTTGTTAATGAGTCTTCCTCCAATCCTGATGCCCCCATTCTTCTTCATATAGTCCAGCTTCTTGGATTATTTGCTCAGCACACAGATTGAATAAGTATGGCGAAAGGATACAACCCTGTCGCATACCTTTCCTGACTAAACCACGCAGTATCCTCCTGTTATGTTCAGCTGACTGCCTCTTGATCTATGCACAGGTTCCTCACGAACATAATTAAGTCTTCTGGAATTCCCATTGTTCACAATGTTATCCATAATTTGTCATGATCCACACAGTCAAATGCCTTTGCATAGTCAATAAAACACAGGTAAACATCTTTATGGTATTCTCTGCTTTCAGTCACGATCCATCTGACATCAGCAATGATATCCTTTGTTCCACATCCTCTTCCGAAGCCGGCTTGAATTTCTGGCCATTTCCTGTCGATGTACTGCTGCAACCGCTTTTGAATGATCTTCAACACAATTTTATTTGCGATCGATATTAATGATACAGTTCGATAATTTCCACAATGGGTTGGATCACCTCTCTTTGGAATAGGCATAAATACGGATCTCTTCCAGTTGGTTGCTCAGGTAGCTGTCTTCCAAATTTCTTGGCATAGATGAGTGAGCACTTCCAGTGTTGCATCCATTTGTTGAAACATCCCAGTTGATATTCTGTCAATTCCTGGAGGCTTGTTTTTGCCAGTGCCTTCAGTGCAGCTTGGACTTCTTCCTTCAGTACCATTGGTTCCTGATCATATGCTACCTCCTGAAATGGCTGAACGTCAACCGATTCTTTTTGGTACAGTGACTGTGTATATTCCTTCCATCTTCTTTTGATGCTTCCTGTGTTGTTCAGTATTTTGCTCATAGAATCCTTCTCTGTTGCAACTCATGGCTTGAATTTTTTCTTCAGTTCTTTCAGCTTGAGAAGTACCGAGCGTGTTCTTCCCTTTTGTTTTTCTAACACCGGGTCTTTGCACATTTCATTATAATACTTTACTTTGTCTTCTCAAGCTGCCCTTTCTAATTGTTTGCTTTCAGAAGAATACAGATGGATACAGAACAGTTCCATCATGCCAAAAAAAAAAAAAAAAAATTTCCCTCGTGCTGCCGCTTTGTAGTCAAATCATCTCTCCACCTCCAACCTCTGTCAGCCACTAATCTGTTCTTTGTCCATACGATTTTCGCCTTTTCCAGAATGTCATATAAATGAAATCAAACAGTATGTAGCCTTTTGAGTCCGGCATAATGCATTTGAAACTGATCCGTGTTATTGGGTGTGTCAATAACGGCAATAATTTCAGGGGTTCATCCAAACTCCATGACTCTAAAAAATCTGGATTCCATGAGAATCTGAAATTCTGTTCTGTAGTCCCCCCTTTTCATCAGGATTCTTCTATAGAATATTTGATCAAAATGTTCAGCAATAGTAGCCAGGCAACATCCAGTTCTTCTGGTCTCATAGCAAAGGAGGCAGTTGTTCATGGAGGCAATTAGCCACGTTATGGATTAAATTGTGTCCTCCAAAAACATGTGTTGTAAATCCTAAACCCTGGTTGCGCAGTGGTTAAGCACTTGGCTGCTAACCAAAAGGTTGACAGTTCGAACCCACCAGTGGATCCGAGGTAGAAAGATGTAGCAGTCTGCTTCTGTGAAAGATTACAGCCTTGGGAACCCTATAGGTAAGTTCTACTCTGTCCTATAGGGTTGCTATGAGTCTGAATCGACTCGAAGGCCATGATTTTTTTTAAATAACTGTGGTTATAATCCCATTTGGGAATGTGTTTTCTTTGTTATGTTAAGGAGGCAGTATTAGTGTGGAGTAGGGTGTGTTGTAAGCCACTTTCTGAAATATAAAAAGACAGACCAGGAGCAGAAGAAACAAGTAGAGATTCAGGAAGACAGATGCCACATCACATGAAGATTGCCAAGAAACCAAGGAATAAGGACCTTCCTCAGAGCTGACAGAGACAGAAAGCCTTCTCCTAGAGCTGGCACCCTGAATTTGGACTTCTAGCTCCTAAACTGTGAAAAAATAAATTTCTGTTTATTAAAGTCATCCACTTGTGGTATTTTTGTTATAGCAAACCAAAAAAAAAAACCCAAACCGGTTGCCGTTGAGTTCATTCCAACTCATAGTGACCCTATAGGACAGAATTGAACTGCCCGGTAGGGTTTCCAAGGAGCTGCTGGTGGATGTGAGCTGCCAACCTCTTGATTAGTAGCCGATCTCTTAACTACTGCGCCACCAGGGCTCCTCTGTTATAGCAGCACCAGATAACTAAGACACCACACATTCTATTTCTTCCTCCCATTCCTGACTCTCTTTCTTCCTCTGTTACTCCAGGCAAATAGAGACCAGTTGTTGTGACTTGGATGATCCCTTGCAAGTTTTTAAGACCCCAGGCACTATGCAACAAACTGGGAGGTAGAACAAAAGCACTAAACATGTTATTAGGCCAGTTAACTGGGATGTCCCGAGAAACCATGACCCTAAACCTTCAAACCAAGGAATCAAATCGCATGAGGTATTTGGTTGTACATAAGCAGCCACAGCTGCTACTCTTTTTTTTTTCTGTCATTGTTGTAAATATATCTATTACACAGCTTTTGCCAATTCAACTTTTTACAAATGTACGATTTATTGACAGCAATTACATTAATCAGCTGTGCAACCTTACCCTTAATCAATCCGATTTGTCCACCACCGTAAACTGAAACTCCATAGGCAATAACCCTCCTGTTACGGATTGAATTGTGTCCTCAAAAAACATACATTGTAAATCCTTGCCTCAATGCCTGTGGTTATAATCCCATTTGGGAATGGGTTGCCTTTGTTATGTTAATTAGGCAGGATTAGTGTAGGGTGTGTCTTGAGTCAATCTCTTTTGAGATATAAAAGAGATTAAACAAGCAAGCAAGAGAAGCAGAGATGGGAGAAAAGAGATGCCAAGCCACATGAAGATCACCCAGGAGTAGAAGCTCAAAGAGACAAGGACCTTCCTCCAGAGCTGACAGAGAGGGAGAGAGAGGATTCCCCTAGAGCCCACACTCTGAATTCAGACTTCTAACCTCCTAAACTGGGAGAAAATAAATCTCTGTTAGAGCCATCCACTTGTGGTATTTCTGTTATAGCAGTACTAGATAACTAAGATACTCCCCTTTTCCCTCCCTCCTGCCCTGGTAACCACTAAGAAACTGGTCTCTATACATTTGCCTGTTCTTGTCTTTTTATATAAGTGAGGTCATACAATATTTGTCCTTTTGTGATTGACCTATTTCACCCATCATAATGTCTTCAAGCTCCATCCATATTTTAGCATGTATCATGACTTCATTTCTCTTATTGGCTGAGTAGTATTACATTGTGTGTATGTACCATATTCTGCTTATCCGTTCCTCCGTTGATGGGTGCTTATGTTGTTTCCACCCTTTGGCTATTGTGAATAGTGCTGCAATGAACATTTGTGTCCAAGTATCTGTTTGAGTCCTTGCTTTCAAGTCTTTTGGGTGTATATCTACGAGTGGAATTTCTGTTGTCATACATTTAATTCTACATATATTATAAACCCACAATAGATTATTAGCTTTCCTCTTCTAATGAGATTCTTTAAAGTAAGAAAATATTTACACACATATTTACCATTTCTGATTAAGACAGAGGTCTCCAGGCTGTGGAAAATTCCAGTGCCTCAAGCAGCTTGTTTGGCACGCCCTGTAGCTTTACATTAGAATCCTGATTCCTTTGCTTGGAATGCCCCATAACTTTACATCAAAATCCTGGTTCCTTTGCTTGACACGACCTGTAGCTTTACATTAAAATCCTGGTCCCCTCTCCTTAACCGTTGTCCCAAAATTAGAGGAAATTGGTGGCAACCGGTTTAGGTCCCATGTTGACATTCAGGATAACGTTTTAGACGTCATACATAGTAACTTCCCCTCCTCTGGGTGGAGTTTAACTGCCATTTTCTAAACACGCAATGTATGAAGTTATATGTAAACCCCATTGTGCCTGCATAGTATGATTAAGAATGTTGCTGGTGTAACCTGTATGAACTTCCTGCTTCTAAACCTCTTAAAGGGAAACTTCACCCTCACCCTGGCTGAGCAGTCTTGACGGCAGCAGTCCCGACTGTTTTCTTTTCTTGAGCAATGAAATAAGGGCACCTTTCCACTCTCCCACCTCGGTCTCTCATTTGTTGGCTGAGACGAGTCAGCCTGAGCAGAACCTGGGGTTTCCACCTGGCAACGTGATGTTCTTAATTCCTTTGTATAGACTCAGATCTATTTGGTATCATTTCCCTCCCCTTGAAGGACTTCTGTTAATTCTTCCAGCTTTTGGATGTCTGAAAAAGTCTTTATTTCACCTTAATTTTTGAAAGATATTTTTGCCAGGTTTAAAATTCTAGATTGACTTTTTATTTGATCACTGTTTTTAAGTAAGTTGATTATGGTATACCTTGGGTGCAGTTTTCTTCATGTTTCCTGTTCTTGGGACTTAATGAGCTTCTTGGATCTATGGATTTATAATTTTCATTAAATTTGGAAAAAAATTGGCCATTGTTTCTTCAGATACTTTCTCTGTCCCTGCCTCTCTCCTCTCCTTCTGTGACTGCAATTACACACAGGCCACTCAGTGTTGTCCCACAGCTCACAATTGCCGTGCTCATTTTTTTCAGTCTTTTCTTCTTTTTATTTCACTTTGTATAGCTTTTACTGATATATCTGCAAGGTCACTAATCTTTTCTTCTGTAGTGTCTAATCTTCTGCTAATGCCATTCAGAGTATATTTCTTTTCAGTAATTGTATTTTTTATCTCTTGAAGTTTTTGGGGGTCTTTTTATATCTTCCATGTCTCTCTTTAACATGTTTATACTTTCTTCTACGTTGAAGTATACATATGAAGTATATTTATAATATCTGTTTTAACATACTTGTATACTATCATCTGTGTCATTTCTGGGGTCTGTTTCTATTGATTTTTCTCTTAATCATGGATTGTATTTTTCTGCATTGTTGCATGTCTAATCATTTTAAATTCTAATAAATTTTAAATTGGTTGGCGAACATTGAATTTTACATTACTGAGGTTGAAATTTTTTGTATTCCTTTAAATATTTTTGAGCTTTGTTCTAGCACACAGTTAAGTTACTTGGAAAAGTTTTTATTCTTTCAAGACTTACTTTTAAGCTTCGTTAGGCAGGTCCAGAATAGCCCTTAGTCTAGGGATAATCTGGCCTCACTACTGGAACAATGAAGACAGTGGGGGTCCAGTGGTAGAATTCCTGCCTTCCATTCAGGAGACCTGGGTTTGAGTCCCAGCCAATGCACCGCTATCACTTGTCTGTCAGTGGAGGCTTGCATGTTGGGGGGATGCTGCATACGTTTCCGTAGAGCTTCCAGACTAAGACAGACTAGGAAGAAAGGCCTAGTGACCTACTTCTGATAATCAGCCATTGAAAACCTTATGGATCACAATGGTCCGATCCCATTGTGCATGGGTCATCATGGGTTGGGGGCCCACTGGACAGCAGCTAAAAACAACAACGGGAACAATACCCTTCTGAGGACTTTCCTTGATGCTGTATGTATGAGGAGGTCTTTCCACTCTGGCTGGTAGGAATAGTAACTATTCCTGCCCCTTGGTGAGCTCTGAGGATTGTCCTGCCTGAGCCTTTCAGGTGGTTCTTCCTGGTCTCAGGTAGTTTCCTCACAAGCATGTACTGATCAGCACTCAGTCATCAGTGACTTGAAGAAAACTCTCTGCAAATGTCCAGAGCTCTTTGTTTAGCATTTTCTCTCTGTTGGATACTCTGCCGCATGAATTCAACTGGCGTGGCCTCCTTGAACTCTGTCTTCTCAACTCAAGGAGATGGCTGGTTGCTGTTTAGGTACCCCTTCCCTCTCCAGGCAGTAAGCTAGGGCAATAATGGGGCTCATCTAATTTGATTCCCTTCTCTCAGGGATCACAGTCCTGCGTTGCTAGTTGTCCAATGTCTGAGCACATTGCTTCATGTATTTCGTCTGGTATTTTAGTTGTTTAAGGCAGGAAGAGAAATCTTGTTATTCCATAATAGCCAGAAGCAGAATGCATCAGCTGGTTTTCAAAAAACATCCCCAGGTTAAAATTCTAACATGCAGCTTAGATTGAGAACCACGGCAGCCTAATTCTTGTCATCAGAGTTTTGACCATCTTTGCCTGGCTCTTCCCATTCTCCCTCGGGCTACATTTTGACTGTTATCTCTCAAATCACACCGGTAAACACTTTCCTGCCTTCTACCGGAAGCTAGGAAAAATGGACAAAGAAAGGCATGACACTTATTAGTACTCTCCTAGTTTCCAGCATGGACGTCTGTGTCAGAGAGACAGCAGACATCCTGAATTACTATCACTCATGTCATTAGCAGCAAACAGAAAGAGGAAAGAAACTTGGGCTAAGGAAATCTTTAGTTGAGAACTCTGTCTATGGAGGGCTGCAGGAGCAGAGCTGGGCAAGGCATTATAGTAATGGAACATAAGCTATTTCTCAAATAATTGTTCCAAAAAAAAAAATATATAAGCTAAGTTAAATGAAGAAAGAAACAAACAAACCTACTATCTACCTGGGGTGCAAATCAGCAGTAAAGGCAACCCAGAGTCATTCCCAGTGAGCTCTCCAAAGGGAATGGGAAGCAGTAACATTCATTGTGTGTGCCAAGCATTTCTAGATGCATCATTTTGTTTGATCTTCACAGTGCTCTGAGTCAGGTATTATCTCTATTTTATACATGTGGGAAACTGTGAATCTGAGTGGTTAGGAACTCGGGAGTCACACAGCTAATACGGAAAGATAAAGGGTCTGTGTTCTTTCCCTCTGCTTCTGACAACACCTGTCATGACAGTCTCCAGGCCTAATGCACATAAATTTTTTAAAAAATAATTTTTTTGTCGAAGTATAACATACCTAGAGAAAAGTGCAATTTTCATAAAGTGAACACACTCGTATAACTAGCACCCAGATAAATAAACAAAACAAGTGCCTCAGTCGTCTCCTCATGCATGGCCTACTTTTGACTTAGGAGCTTTAGCAGAGACACATAGTGGAGCCTACATCTCAAGGTCCCTAACTTGGGGTCTATGTGAGCTTCAGAGATCCATAAATTCCCTGAAATTATAGGCAAACATTTTTATAAGAGTTCATGCATTTTCCCCAAGGAAAGGATATAGTGCCTTTATCAGATTCTCCCAAGGAAGAAGAATCAAAGCTACAACTGAAGACTGGCTCATAGGGAATCCATTCATTCATTCAACATATCATCAAAATCAGAATATGAAAAATAACAATGGCTACCATTTGAGAACTTGATGTATCAGGCACTATGCTAGGCATTTTATGTGAATTATCTCTGACCTTTACAAAACCCTGAAATATAAATATCATCATCTCCATTTTAGATATGTAAACTGAGGCTTAGGAGTGGTGAGGTGGCTTGCCCAGTGCCATACATTAATTATGTAGGTATTTTCAAAAGCTCATATTCAGCATCAGATCTGCTACACCAAAGCCTGTGCTTTTTCCACTAGACCACGAAGCCTTCTGTAACATCAAGTTGCTTAACTTCTGCCCAGAAGAAGCTAAGCTTGAAATACCAGGGCCGAATAGGAAATGAAAGAGTGAAATCAAAAGCCCAGACGACTTTCTTTAAAAATTGCCCTCTAACCAATGAAAAATCATCGCAAAGGGGAAAGTACTGCCTTTAAAAGACACACTTTGCCCTCAAGAGGTGTGGCTGCCATAGGTTTCTCAAGTAGGAGTTATTATCTAACCACAAACCAACTGTCTGCCGTTACAGTGCACTTTATAGAGGACAGTGATGATTGGTTGACCGAAAGAGCTACATTCAAAGAAAAGACCAAAACAACCAAGAGTTATTACTTCAGTGAGAAAGATAAAGCTTTGTTGTTGGAGGAAACTCCATCTGGAGTAAGAGATTAGGCACTACAGCCCAGCGCTAGTTTTATAACAGTAAAAACAAAAACAAAACAAAACAAAACAAAAAACAGCAGTGCTAGGATAAAACCATTACCATTACCTCAGTAACTGATTTTATTACTGTTAATTTCCTCATCAAGAAATCAGCCCGTTTTAAGTAAAATTGACTGAAAGTTACATAAAAACCACATGAAGGTGCTTTGGACTCTCAAAATGCTAGTAAATACAAATATTTATAGTTTAAGATTCAAATTTTTTTTTATTAACTTCTAAATCAAAAGCAAAGTTTACCTGTCTACAAAGGTTATGCCAGGAGAAGGTGGCAAAGTCGGAAGAAGCCACAATTCCTGATGCCTGCTTTCTTGCTTTAGTCACTAGATCATGTGTCAAGTTAATGCTTTGTTTCCCATTTTTCCCTCTGCTGTGCCATTCAATCACTAAGTACACTGTATTCTTAGTACTTTATTTTGGAGAAGGCACACATAATAAACTCTATAGAAGAAAAGTGGGCCAATTGACTTTTTATAGAAAAGAAAACCATGGTCTCAAGTTACAGATCAAAAGATTGCATCCTTTTAGTACATTTATTATACATCATTCTAAGTCTTGGATGCATTCTCAGCTTAATGTGATAGGGAAATAAATGGAAAAAATAATTTATCTCAGGCAATACAAGTTCTTCTGATAAATACAGCAGGAGAGTGAGCATAAAAATTTTAGAGAACTTGAAATAATACTCAAAGAAATTCCTATAGTTCAATTATCTTTTCCTCAGCAAGTTTTTCTATTTCAGGTAGAAAGTAACATTGTTTCCAATTTTATTCCCTCTATTTTATGATCACGAAGGAAAGCACTACAGAACTACTCACAGAGCCACCAAAGCAGCAACGTAGAATTCTCAGGATTTTTTTGTCGTTGTTGAAACTTACTTTATTAAAAAAAAAAAAAAAAAAACTGTCATGAACAATAAATTACAATCATTTCCCCCCTCTTATAAATTCTTCATAAAATATATTTGACAATTTTAAAAGAAAATTTCAAAAGTTGCTTTCATTTTTGAAGTGCTGATGACTTATTTTTTGACCATTTTGTCATGCTGGTGAATTCTTTTGTAGCTGCTACAATAGTTTGATTGATAAAATATTTTACAATTAAAAACAACAAAGAGAAGAAACAGACCAGCAGAAAGAACTATTCAGTGTGCTATTTATCTTACACGAAACACTTCCTTCATCATAATGACAAAGTATTCCTTAGCACCAAAAATCTACAGGAACCCCAACTTTCTAAGGGACAACTAGTGCAAAATAACACTCTAGGAACTAACTGTACAATCCCATATTTTAACTGGCCACACCTGCCTATAAGCTCATTTGAAGTATTTGGTCTTTTTAAAATTAAGACAGATTTAATAAAATGCTATTAATCATGGCAACAGACTCTACTATGAGGAATAATTGTTTATTGAGTACCTATTATGGGCAACGCACCAAATTCTTGCTTTCAGTTTTCCTCTAGCAAATATTCAGGAATTTCCAAGTATCAGTGATCATTTTTACTTCCTACTCCTGGCCTGTAGCTAAATGCCAATTTTTCTCCCCTAAATTTTAGTCATTTTGTTGCTGCTGAGAATATACACAGCAAAACATACACTAATTCCACAGTTTCTACATGTACCATTTAGTGACATTGATTACATTCTTCGAGTTGGGCAACCCTTCTCACCCTCCTTTTCTGAGTTGTTCCTCCCTCAATAACATAAACTCTCTGCCACCTAAGGTTCCTATCTTATCTTTTGAGTTGCTGTTGTCAATTTGATCCCATATAGAAAATTCTTAAAAGAGTATAATGCTCAAGGCAGACATTTTTTTTTTTACTAGTTAAGCTAAAGTATTGTTGGGTTTTAAGAAGACTTCAGGGGGTGTTTCTGGTTTAAGGTTTAAAGCAAACGCCAATTTTTAAATGTCATTTTATCAACTGACATCTAGTGCTGAGCACACAGTAGGTACCTAATAAATACTTTCTGACTGAAACAACAAAGAAAGACAAATAATTTATTATCATTTTGCTTGGTATCACAGGCTATTTTAGAATATAAGGACTTGAAAAAATTCCAGAAGAGACTGATCACATTATACCGTTCCTGCCCCCAAAGAAAGAATTCCACTTTACAGGCAAAATCTTTCAAAATAAATGATCACTATTTTAAATGAGGCAGGTCCAAAAGCTATGTACTTAAGAGACTGTGACTCCAAGCACGCATATTCAAAGGGCAAATGACATCACATACGAATCTCTGCTTAAGTGCCATATTATTGATGAGGCCACATCATAATGATGCTTTTTCTTATTTCCAGTAACTAAATCCCCTCGGACAGATCTATTACATTGATTTGGTGATCCAGAGGGCCACATTTTCACGAGGTTCCAGTGTATTTCCATCTCTAATTTCCAAAAGAATTCCTACATGAGCTTGAAAGTGATGTTAAATGTATACATTTTTTTTTTTTAAATCTTAAGAGGCTTTAGTAAAACCTCTCAGTCCAAATTTTAAACTTCACTTCCAGACCAAGTAATACATAGTCCAGAAATTTTATGTACTCTAATTTTTTGTGTTATCTTCTGAATACATTTTAAATGAAGAAAAAAAATAAGATGGCAATATTCCAAAAGTTGTGGAAGTTTTAAAAGGCTGAGGGGACTATGGAAACTATCAATGACTTCAATATTCTTATAGCTAAACATTTTGCTTGACTTTTGACCAAAGATTCTGGTGCTTTCTAAAGATTAACCCAGATACAATGGCCTTAAAGTCTATCTAACCTTAAAGGCTAATGTTCCGCTTTAGGAAAGCATTCTTTCCTTAGTTTTCAACTATCTGCATTTACAGAAAAACAAGATTGGAGACAACTATACAGGATTAAAATCAAACGAACTTCAAGAACAATAATAGTTTGTTGGTTTTTGACATAGACCATACCAAGTGATTGTCTACAATCGATAACTTTTCCATTTGAAAGATATAGTTGATGCCACAATATTGTATCCATTTGCCAAACTGTTTAAGTATCACCTCCCACTTTAGAAAAAGGTGATCAACATTTAAGACAACCATATCACTATCATTACTGTCTCAAATTAGACAAGAGAAAACAGCATCAGTGCCAAAATGAAAGGAAATCCAGTGATTAAACAAGAGACCATATCAGGGCAGGCAATATGAGAGTAGAGCTCATTTGGTTTTTTCAACTTTATGCTGAAGCTTAGACAAAGTCTTGAAACCCAAAATTAACATATCAGGTATTATAGTTCATATACAGCAAAGTTTTCAGAAACAGAAGAATCCTGTGTTCAGATTTATATCAGGTTGTAGATACTGAAGTGCAGACCTGTCCCAATGCAGTGGTTTAATTGGTTAATTGAATGCCTGGTTACATAAAGAAGGTATGACTGAATCATTAATGTCCTTGCCAACTTGTTACCACATGAATGCATAACTAATTCACCTCCTGCAGCTATAGGGCACTGGAGAGCTCAAACATACTTCAGCAGCTTTGGATGACTTAGTTTCATTTATGTTTAATAATTTTAGACCCTCCAAAATGATGCCTTAAAAAAATGCTGAATAATATTACAAAAATAAAAAAAACAGTATGATTTCGTTAGAGGGAGGAACAGGGTAGGAAGATGAGGGAAGGTTCTTTTATTTTCCATGATTGATTTCACCAGCAAATCTCAAAAACCCAAACCTACATCAAATAATTTAAACAGAAGTGGCATTTTCTTCATATGGAATGCAAAATGCACACATTCACATACTTACATATACATAAATATATACATATATGTTTCCTTTACAAAGCTTCAAAGGTTGCATTACCAGCATGCAAACCTCTTCTTCCATGGAAATTTCTAATACTGACTGACAAGGAATGTCTAAAATACTTGAGACATATTTCCAGAAAACTGGACTCTCTCCTTTTCTTGGCTCTTAGAGAATTTTCCTGCCAAACTTCTACCAATGATCATCTAAAAAAATTTACACTCACATTGGTAATACACACTGAAAACATACGAACAAAATGGCCAACTTGGACTTAAGAAAAACGAGGGGAAAAAAAAAACACCCTACAATAAAACCTAAACCCTTAGAAGGTGTTTAGCTTTTTGTATTCTTTTTCAGCCATATAATGTTGCATCACTGTTAAAACAGAAGCAGCACATCATCCAAGATATTTGCAAACAATATATGTGTCACGTTTCCCAGCTGCTATCTTTAAACGCAATTTGTACTAATCGGAGTTCTAGTTCAAAAGCATCTGGACGATCCTGAGGGTTGGCAGCCAGCATTTCTTTAATCAATTGTTTCATTCGCCCATTCATAGACTTTTTCTTCACAGGAATGAGAAGTTCCATTTTGGGATTTTCCAGAAGTGCCTCCCCTACAGGCACAATCTCAGTTCCTTGTTTTACATAACTCCCCAGGAGTTCCTTCTTTGTCTCCGTGTCTATGAAAGTGATCCTTTCTAGCATTGCCCAGATGATAATCCCCAGAGCAAAGATGTCAGCTTTTGCTGTGTAATGTCCCTCCCACACTTCAGGAGCCATGTAGAAATCTGTTCCACATGCTGTGGAGAGGAAACACTTGTTTACACTGACAGGTTCTTCTGGGTTCTGCCCAGAGGCTGAACAAACTTTACTCAAACCAAAATCGGCCACTTTCAGTGTGGGTTCCAAGTCACTGGTATCCAACCTGCTTTGAGAAATCAGGATGTTATCAGGCTTGAGATCTCGATGGATGATCTGGTTTTTATGCAAGAAAGCCAGGGCACTGCTCAGCTGAAGCATGAAGCTGGTGTTAGTTTTACGATTGGGTTTCCTGGACAACAGATATTCATTCATATCTCCTCCGTCACAAAAATCCATCACAAACCACAAGTAATAGGCGCTTCTGGGATCAAAGGCAATTTCTCCTTTTAATGAAGTCTCTACAAGCTATAAGAAGGAAAAAAAGAAAAAAACAGTTTACGATCATCTGCATAGGTAGTACAAAATTCAGTTACAGTAAAAAAGTAACAAAGGTAAAGTCAGTCTCCAATTTTATATGGAAACACCATGAATATCCTATTTGGTCAGTGCTTTCACATGTGTATTTTAAATTGCAGTATTTCAAACTGTTACTTTGTCCCTAATGAATACACACCAAATCTTGAAGCCAGGTAAAAATTTATTTATACATAGCTTTATTTTGAAGAGTATCCAACTGGCCACACATTTTTTACACATGTCAATGGAGCTGAACCCTGCTCACCTAGCTAATAGCTTCATGAAAAGACCAAAGTTTCAGCAGCTAGACTTGGGAGAGTGCCAGCTAGGGCATAAACCTCAATTAAGAAAGTCTGTTAAATTAAACTGTCTAAAATATACTTCTTGCTTATTGAACATACACTATCAATATCATCTCTACAACTGAGAGAAAAATGACCAAAGACCAACTAGTTGTTGCAGAAATAAAGTGCTCCTATAACCACTGATAAAATAAAGACCAACACTATCACCTCACAAACTTCTACAGCGAGAATGCAAATTATGTTGGCTATGGTGGTGCAGTGATTAAGAGCTTGGCTGCTAACCAAAAGGTTGGCAGTTTGAATCCACCAGGTGCTCCCTGGAAACCCTACAGGTCAGTTCTACTCTGTCCTACAGGGTCGCTATGAGTTGTAATCGACTCGACAGCAACAGGTTTTTTGTCTTTATCACTGGATGGCTTTTTAAAACCAATTTATAAAAATCAAATTCGCATCTTGTTATAAAAATTGAAGTCTGTGCTTGTACAGTTCTTCTTTGACAGAAGCTGAAAACCTAGAATAAATCAGTTTTATTTATTATCACTGTCTAATTATAACTATCCTGTCACCTGAAATTCAAGAATATTATTTCACTGAACATGAACTACTACTCTAAAATGCAGGCATACAGTGGTTTGAAAGCATCTGTTGTATGGTGTCATTTTCAGATATATGGGTTGAGTAAAACTCAGGAGGGAAGCCGAAGAGTGGTTGAAGGGTGAGTGAATTGCTAATTTTACATTTAATCCACTGGTACTTGCTTCTGTCACTTGAGCAGGGCGGAAGCAAAAACACCCCTCCATGCCACTCTGCCCCCCAACCCCCACCCCAGAGCAGTAATCGCAACGGTCTGCAGATGTTTCTTTTGCATGTGTTCTACTTGTTGCGTATGTCTGCCAGTGAGACAGAAAAAATGAAGGAATAGGAAAGGTACAGACAACACAATCATTTACAAGGTGCACTGCTACTAACTGTGCTGAGATTAAAAACCAGCGCTTTTCTCTCTTTCTTCATTTCTTCTCTTCTGTCTTTACTTGTGAAAGCAAACTTCCTCAATAACTTTGAGCATACAGAGTCCCAGCATTTAAAGAACGGTTTAGAGTAGGGTCAGATAGTAAATATTTTAGGCTTGGCAAGCCACATAAGGTATCTGTCCCATATTCTTCCTATTCTTTCCTTAGTTTTTACAATGCTTTAAAAATGTCAAAAACATTTTTAGCATCCAGGCTATACAAAAACAGATCACAGGCTAAACTTCCCAGCTTCTGGTTGAGAAGTACACAGAGAGCCCAATCTACTTATTTTCATGTGTAAAGAGCATGTTAGTCATTGGTTCTCTTATCTAAAGTTCTTCAATGGTTTCTCTGTTTTCCTAGAATATGGTCAAAGCTCTTTAACATGGGCTACAGGACCCTGTATGTTCTGACCCCTGCTAACCTTTCCAGCCTTGTTTACAAGCAACTCTCCCTGTATGCTATAGCTTTACCATCTTCTTTCAATTCTTAGAAAGCTCTGTGCTTTTTGTCTCAGGACCTTTGTATGTACAGTTTCCTGCTCCTATACCATGCTGTACTTCTCATTCACGACACTTATCACAAGTATACAAAGTGGCCACAAAGTTCCTATGCATGGGGTTGTGTCCTTTGTTAATTATGTGTTCTATATTTTCTTCTAGATGAGGTTTTTAGCAATCAGGAACTGACTTAATGATTCCAACTGAGAACAAGGAGAGATATCTGGAAAAACATGGACAAAAATTAAAATGTGTGTAGAGAATGAAGAAGCCCATTCATCTGAACCTTGTGGTCACCCTACCTAATTTATTTTGTTATCTTTGTTGTCAGGTACCGACAAGTCGATTCCGACTCATTGTGATCTCATGTTGTTTTTACTAGATGTAAATACTGATTTCCTTTACAGAGAAGGCACTTGATAAATGTGTTGATAAATATCTGCTTACTAGGTACTGTACTGTATCCACATTATACCCAATTTTGATAACTCCCATGGGAGGTAGAAATTATTATTCCTATTTTATATATGAAGAAACATATGCTTGGAAAAGTTGGGTTATTTATCCAAGGTCAGACAGCTAGCAAGGGGCACCCTGGTGGCGCAGCGGTTAGGAGCTTGGCTACTAACCAAAAGGTTGACAGTTCAAATCCACCAGCTGCTCCTTGGAAACCCTATGAGTCAGTTCTACTCTATCCTATAGGGTCACTAGGAGTCAGAATTGACTCGACGGCAACGGGTTTGGTTTTTGGTTTTGTATACAGCTAGCAAAAAGTGTCAAAAGTCAAAGAGAAGTCTATCAGACTTTAAAAGATGAAAGAGATTTACTAAACAAAAAAGGTGCTTTAGATATAAAAATCAATGAATCAAGTCTGGTAGTACTTTACATCTACAAGACAAGCTAACGCCTGGTTACCATAATTGTTACTAGATCTAGACTCAAGGATACTGTCAGGACTAAGTCATATGTTTAAAATGTCTTTGCTTTTCCAGTCCAAAAGAGATTAGGCATCTTAGTCTCTAAAATTCAAAGCAAAGTTCAATTCACTTTTAAGAGGGAATGTGGTAATATCTCCAATAGTTCCTGATATCAGGGAAACTTATGTAATAAGCACTTTTAGAAAAGCAAACAATAACATGAATACAGGCTAAACAGTTGTGTTTTATAGTCACTGTCTTAAGAAAGAAAACATCACAGCATAGAGTGCTAAACTGAAATATTAATTAAGTCCTCGAGATGAGTATTTGTTAACTCTACAATGAAACTCACAAGTTTCTAATTACAGATAGTTATGCTTGTTTTCTTTGTTGCTGCTAGTGCAAAAGCTTTTGCTGTTTTATAAACAAACTTTTGCACCCTGATGGTAAATTCTGAATTTAGACAGACTAAAGGAAAGTTGTTTCCTTTTCTAAGAATGACTGGTCTTAAGAAATTTTGCTCTGGCCTTTAACTAGCTATGTCTTATATATATTTTCTATTCAATGAGTATAGAACTGCTAGAGATTTTGATCTACGGCAGAAGCCAACCTAAAAAAAAGCTTTTCTGTTTTCCAATGTTAATGTTTCCCCTAAGTTATAAAAGAATAATTTGGAGGCAATATCGCTGAGTGTTTAAGAGAGCACAAGCTTTAGTTATCAGACAGACCTAGGTTCAAGTCCCATTTGCTAGCTATGTGACTTTAGATACATTTATTATCTATCCTAAGCCTCAGTTTCTTCATTTGTAATGAGGACAATAATAGTACTTTCCTCATAGGATTGTTCTGAGCAAGTGTCTTTACAGCACTCAGTACAGTATGTGGAACAGAGCAGGAACTCAAATGTTAACTATTAGCACTGTTAATAATATTCTGGTGCCAGCCACGTACTTCATGAAAATTAACTGGAATTGCACAGTTAAGAAACTACATGACGCCTCTAAAATGGCAAAGGCTTATGTTCAAACCAGTGATCTATAAAAGAGATACTCAGCTACCTATGGGTGCTATTAGTTGTGGCCTTTTTCCTTTTCTTCTGTCTTTAGTTCCAAAAAATATTGATTCTGAGGAAGTGAACTTATTAGGCTCTTGTCTTAAACACTTCCCTAGTGCCCATCTTGCCCCATTCCTATGCAGACTGGCAAGTACTATGGCTTAACAGGTGGCTTATGTTATTTTTAGGTATTTGCATCACAGGTTTAAAAAAAACCTTATTTTAAACCAAACACCTACTCAATTCTTGGCAGACCCCTATCTACTGCTAACTATATAAACACCTGCATTTAAAGAGAAAAGTTCATCTGACCCTTTCATTCCTCTTCTTGCTGACTATTGTTATGTTCATATCACTTCTTCTCCATTCAACCACACATACCTGTAAATAAAGTGAGGAATTAGAGCCATGGGACATCTTTTGCACCATCCCATCTTTTTGTAGAATGCATTCTTCCAAGTGAATCACATTTGGATGTTGGCTCTTGATACTGCTTAGTGCCCAGAACTCACGAAGAGCTAGTTCAACATTTTCAGGTGCGTGGCATCGAATTTTCTTCACCGCTACCCGTGCAGAGGTCTTCCTGATGACTGCTTCATACACCACACCGTAACTACCTCGGCCTACCTCCCGTATTAGATCGTACTTTGGCTGGCTACTCACCATCTTCAAGGTCAAGGTTTCTGGAAAAATCAACAAAGTGTTCTGTTGAAATTAGGAATAATGTCTGGCTTGTGTTTTTTCTTATGTGTGATTTAGCTATCATCTGCACCACCACCTGTCGTGCTTGAAAGATATTTGCTATACCTTGGGAAAATCTAAACATTTTAACAATAATAATAATAATGCCAATACTTATGTAGTACTTACCATGTATCAGGAACTGTTTCAAGCACTTTATAATATTAAATTCATTTAATCCTCGCAATAATTTTACGAGCTAGGTACTACTATGGTCAGGAAACTAAAGAAAAGGAAACTAAAGCACAGAGAGGTTAAGTAACTTGTCCAAGGTCAAACAGCTAGTAACTGGTGGAACTGGGATTTGAATCCAGGCCATCTGTTTGGCTCTGATGTCCATGATTTTAACCACTACACTATAATGCCTCTTATACGAACTGCTTCAAAATGTCGCTGTTAAAAATAAACCAAAAAAGTAAGGATTCTTATTTACTGATCATGAAAAAATGAACAAACACACAAAACCCCAGCTTCTCCTTAAGGCTACAGACACACAGAAAAGGTCATAAAAACAACAAAAACAAAAATACACAAACAAAAATACTCTTGTCAGAAATACAAACAACTGGCTTGTGCTTAAGGGCTAAAAGTGAACCAGGCTACTTATAGAACTGAAAAGGTTAGCTGTTATTATTTAAAAACAAATGGCCAAACTATGTATTTTCATATTTTAGTTTTATTTCCTTATTTCTTGCAAAACAAATTAAAGTTTGTGGAGAATAATGTTCAAATTAAAGTTTGTGGAGGATAATGTTCCTTTAAAAAGAAAGTAAGCTACTTGGAATATAGTTATCTTTTTGTTGTTGTTGTTTTACAATAGCTAGGCCATTTTTGGGCAACAGAAACTGTCCTACATATCAAGGGGCCCTCTGACAGAGTTCTTTGGGATTCAACTTGATAAATCATTTTAACGCAGGAGCAAAAGGCCCTACACAGAAATGCTCACGTGTTGGATCAAGAAAGTCGAAAGTGTGCCTCTGACCCCCTAGGAATTTCAAGATTCCAATGAGCTTCAGGCACAGATTTTCATTTGTAGATTTCTATCATGGGCACATAGTGGTTAAGTGCTACAGCTGCTAACCCAAAGGTCAGCAGTTCGAATCCCCTAGGCGCTCCTTGGAAACTCTATGGGGCAGTTCTACTCTGTCCTGTAGAGTCGCTATCAGTCGGAATTGACTCGACGGCAGCGGGTTCCACGGGTACCGTGGGCAAGAAAAGTAACCTGAGATTGTACAACCTCTACGATATACAATTTAGGGGGAACATAAAGCTACTGACCCTAGAGCCTGAGAAACTGGGAACAGCTACTTCAAGTCCATAGATGAGATTTAAAAAAAGAAAATGAAAGCTTCTGAGATTGCGTCTCAGTCCCACTTCCTCGAATAGGCCATCTATCCTTCAAATTCTACTGTATTTCCTAGTATTTGCTTGATTTTCTGTCATAGAATCCTCTGCCCCAAATACACAGCAGACATTCTTTCCTACTCCACCTGGATCGTCAATTACTATGCATCTTTGAAGCAGTTCTATATCCTCTCCAGCTCGATATAAACCCCATGCGTAAGGGCATCTTCCTGAATAAGGGGGAGGGTTGGTGTTTATGAAATCCTTTGAGATTCTGGATCAAAACACACCACGGCGATGCATCCTGTGTGAAACTAAGTGACTCATGATGGCATTTCCACGTCTGCCGGGCTGATCCAGCGGTTAGGTGCGGGCCGGCCAGGCCATACATATGCCAGTGACCAGGAAGGGCCGGTCCGGGGCAGAGGTGTTCCCCGGCGCGGGGCTCAGGGCCCCGCTCATTGGCCGAGTATCAGGCCCTCCCCCTCCTCGGCTGCGACCAGATAGAACCCTGAGGGGATCCTCCCCAGGCCCTTCGCCCCGAGGAGTCAGTCCTGCAGCTGCCTTCACACTTCGGTGCTGGGGGCTGAGGGCTGGGGCCTGGGGAAGAGGCCACGGGCATTAGAGGCCGCAGCTGGGGCCGGTGGCCTGAGGGTGCAGGCACGAAGGCCTAGGGAAAGCGAGGCCTTCCCCAGGATGATTCCTTTGACAGGTCTATGACAGGTCTCCTGGGGATGGAGGCACATGCTGGAACCTCGGTTCTGCAGCAGGGCTTCTCTGCCACGCCGAAGGGCCAGATTTACCTCAGGGTAGCTGCTGCCGCTTCTCCCTCTCACGGGCTCTGCAGGCCGCCATTATCCGGCAGCTCGCGCCTCCGCCGCCGCGGCCTCCAGTCAGAGGCCCGCGCGCGCCCCCGTGGTGCGCGCGGACACACCCCCTTACGCCTTGCGGCCCCGCCCCCCCTGGCTTTCCGTAGCGCGAGCCAGGAAGCCGAGAGCTATTCCTATTGGTTGCGCACCGGGTGCTCCGCTTGCCTCCACCTCTTTCCCATTTCTTTGAAGAGACCGAGTTGCGGGAGGTGCGCCCACTCCGGAACGCACCACTTGCGCCCCTCCCCGCAGGGGTGACCGGGCGTGAGAAGGGGGAGGCCACTTCACGCCCGGGGTTCGGTCGCCCTCTCGGTGCTGCGGTCGTGCACGGCCCGCAGCCCCGAGGATTGTCTGCAGTAGCAGATCTGAGGCTGAAGAAGCGCGTGCCGCACCGCGGCCTCCTGCCTCCCCTCCCTGTTCCCCTACCGACCTACCGAGCTGCGGGCAGGTGTGCGGGGGTCGTTAGGGTGGAACGCCTGGTGCATCTTCTTTTGCGCTGGCCTGGGGTGCTTGCGGACTGCGGAGCTTTACCGCGGGCCTGCGAGAAGGCGCAGCCCGAGCTGGGAGGCCTGGCGTCCGCCCTGCCAGGAGGGAGGCTGCACCTTTTGTCAGAGTCACTGAGCCATGTTTGCGGGCAGTGCAGCTGCCAAGGCGGCGGTGGCGCGGGGCTGGGTGCGATCGTCTGGGAAGACGCCGTCCCCTGTGCCGCCGGCGCGGTGGTATCTCCCTTAAAGAAGCCGGCGCCTCATTGTTCCCGGGCTGCGGCAGCGGGGAGTCGGAGGCGCCCTGCGGGGCGCGGGGAGGGAGGGAACAGCAGCGCTGCCGCTGGTTGCTGCTGCGGACCCACACCCTGTCCAGCTGCAGCCCCGGTGGGCTCCTAGAGGAGAGTCGAGATCCAGCCGGCGCGCAGGGAGAGGCGGCCGTCAGGGCCTGTCAGGGCCGAGACTGACAGCGAAGACAGCCGTCGTTCTTTCGGGGCCCGACTGTCAGTGGGCGCATAAGCCGCCGGAGTCATCCGGCTACGCGGGAGCGGTCAGTGAGGTTCCGGCACACCTTCGACTTGACAGCCAGCACGGGACTAACAGTTACCCAGAGACCAGGGCCAATCGGTCATTCAGTTGTTACACAGATCACTAAGCATCAGCCAGAAACGTCCATTCCTTCTCCACCGATTTATTCTGCACCTACTATTTGTCAGCAAGGTGGTTGGTGCTCGTCCTAGCCCTGTATAAGGCATGATGTACAAAGAATCCCTGTCCCTACTCTCAAGGAACAATAAAAATTATCTATTTTCTATTCCCCATTTATGGACCTTCTACCGAGATTCTGGAAACCCTGGCTGCATAGTGGTTAAGAGCTCGGCTGCTAACCAAAAGATCGGCAGTTCGAATCCACCAGGCGCTCCCTGGAAACTATAGGGCAGTTCTACTCTGTCCTAAAGGGTCGCTATGAGTCGGAATCGACTCGACGGCAATGGGTTTGGTTTGCTTTTATCGAGATTCTACTGGGTTAGGCCCTACGTAAATCATCTCGCTTAATCTTAACCAAAACCCACAAGGGCAGGCTTTATTACTAACCCTGGTTTTACAGGTGAGGAAACAGACCTCAGCCTCATTTGACCGAAAGGTGTTTGTTCTGGGTGGTGCCTACCCTGAACAACCTTCATCGCCCTACCCCCCACCCCCCGGTGTAACACCCTTCCCTATCCATCCCGTTGCTGTGGAGTCAATTCCGACTCATAGCGACCCTATAGAACAGAGTAGAACTGCCTTATAGGGTTTCCAAGACTGTAATCTTTACAGAAGCAGACTGCCACATCTTTCTTCCTTGGAGCAGCTGGTGGGCTCCAACTGCTGACATTTCAGGTAGCTGCCTAGCGCTTAACCACTGGGCCACCAGGGCTCCTTTCTCTTCCCATACTACTCTGTAATCCGTTCAGACTTTTGTCTTGAGCACCCTGTACCAGTTGTCAACTGTCTGCTGGGAATTCTGAAGACAACCAAGACTTGGTTCCTGCCCTTGAAAGTGGTGGGAGAAACTCTGGAAGTCTGTGTGTAGACAGCTACCTGTGGGGGTTATTTCATCAGTCAGGGGAGGGGCCAGAAGCTCTCTCTTTTGGTTAGAGAAGGTTTTTTCTTCCATTTGTCGTTGTCTTTAAATATCAAAGGAGCCCTTCCTGTTCTGTCAAGCAGGCTGCAGAACTGAAACTTGAAACCTCTGCCCCTCCCCAATGATAGGTTGACTCCAAAGTCTCTTAGGTGGATTCAGGTTTTGTGGAACCCAAAGCTTCAATAATTTGAACGCCTCTTTAGGAAAAATATTACAAAATGGGCCTATGAAGGCATTGTTGGGGGCTTGGAAGGAGTCCCTGTAAGTGAAGGACTCTGAAGCTTAAACTCATTAGTTTCAGGGTACATCTGCCATTGCTTAGTACATTATATTATGTTTGCCCACAGGCCTTCTCCTACCAGACTGAGAGTTTCTGAGGACAGGAACCTTGTCTATGATTCTTCTTTGCAGCCTCCTCAGTCTGATATGGTATCAAAATACGCCTGAGGATAGCATTCTCATACATTGCTGGTGGGAAGCAAAATGATGCATGTCTTAGCAGGGGAATTTGTCAACATGCAGCCACATTACATATGTGTTACCCTTTGACCAGTAATCCTAGGTCAAATCCTACACTTCTAGGAATTTTTCCTAGTGATATAATGGAAAATTACAAAAAGCTCTATGTGCAGGGCTATTCATTGCGGCATTATTTTTATATTAAGAGACTGGAAACCACTCACATGTCCATTAATAAAGAACTAGATGGATAAATTACAGTACATACACAGGATAGAGTACTATGCAGCTGTAAAAAGAAATGTGGAAGATCTCTATGTACTAATATGGAACGATCCCTATATATGTTATTAAATGAAATAAGCAAAGGCTTAACTGTTTATAGTATGCTATCTTCTATATAAGTAATAAAAAAACCAAACCCGCTGCCATCAAGTTGATTCCGACTCATAGCAACCCTATAGGACAGAGTAGAACGGCCCCATAGAGTTTCTAAGGAGCACCTGGTGGATTTGAACCACTGACCTTTTGGTTAGCAGTTGTAGCACTTAACCACTACAGCACCAGGGTTTCCTTATAAGTAATGGGGAGATCTAAATATATATTTAACTGCTTATGTTATTTTTAAAAATGGAAGAAAAAATCCCAAACTTATAGAATGGCTGCTGTTATGAATTGAATTATGTCCCCTCAAATATGTGTTGTAAATCCTAACCTCTAGGCCTGTGGTGGGAGAGAGATATGAAGAAGAACAAAGCATCAGGCTTGAAGGAAGACTCATTAACAACCTGCGATACGCAGATGACACAACCTTGCTTGCGGAAAGCAAAGAAGGCTTGAAGCATTTACTGATGAAGATCAAAGACTACAGCCTTCAGTATGGCTTATACCTCAACATAAAGAAAACAAAAATCCTCACAACTGGACCGATAAACAACATCATAATAAACAGAGAAAAGATTGAAGTTGTCAAAGATTTCATTTTACTTGGATCAACAGTCAATGCCCATGGAAGCAGTAGTCAAGAAATCAAACAATGTATTGCATTGGGCAAATCTGCAAAAGACCTTTTTAAAGTGTTAAAAAGCAAAGATGTCACTTTGATGATTCAGGTGCGCCTGACCCAAGCCATGGTATTTTCAGTCACCTCATATGCATGCAAAAGCTGGACAATGAGAAAGGAAGACTGAAGAAGAATTTGATGCCTTTGAATTATGGTGTTGGTGAAGAATATTAAATATACCACGGACTGCCAGAAGATCAAACAAATCTATCTCAGAAGTACAGCCAGAATGTTCCTTAGAAGCAAGGATGGCAAGACTTCATCTCACATACTTCAGACATGTTATCAGGAGGGATCAGTCCCTGGAGAAGGACCTCATGCTTGGTAAAGTAGAGGGTCAGTGAAAAAGAGGAAGACCCTTGATGAGATGGCACATTGACATGGTGGCTGCAGTAATGGGCTCAAACATATCAAGATTGTGAGAATGGTGCAGGACTGAGCAGTGTTTCGTTCTGTTGTACATAGTGTATCTATGGGTCTGAACTGACTGGAAAGCACTTAACATCAACAACAACAACTTGCCGGTGGTTATAATCCCATTTGGGAATGAGTTGTCTTTGTTATGTTAATGAGGCAGGATTAGTGTAGGATGTATTTTGAATCAATCTCTTTTGAGATATAAAACAGATTAAATGCAAGCTAGCAAGGAGATACAGGGGAAGAGGGATGCCAAGCACATGAAGCAAAAGCTCTGAGGAGACAAGGACCTTCCTTCAGAGCCAACTGAGAGAGAAAGCCTTCCCCTAGAGCTGTCGCTCTGAATTTGGACTTCTAGCCTCCTAAACTGTGAGAAAATAAATTTGTTTGTTACAGCCATCCACCTGTAGTATTGCTGTTATAGAAGAACTAGATAACTAAGATAGTTGCTTATGTGCAATGGAAGGGGCAGGTATGGAAGTGAGACATTGGTGAGTATACCTTATATAATCATTATTTTGTTGTTAGATGCCATCGAGTCGGTTCTGACTCACAGCAACCCTCTGTTACAGAACGAAACACTGCCCAGTCCTGCGCCATCCTCACAGTCATTGCTGTGTTTAAACCCATTGTTGCAGCCACTGTGTCAATCCATCTCCTTGAGGGTCTTCCTCTTTTTCACTGACCCTCTACTTTACCAAGCATGAGGTCCTTCTCCAGGGACTGATCCCTCCTGATAACATGTCCAAAGTATGTGAGATGAAGTCTCGCCATCCTTGCTTCTAAGGAACATTCTGGCTGTACTTCTTCCAAGACAGATTTGTTTGATCTTCTGGCAGTCCGTGGTATATTCAATCTTCTTCACCAATACCGTAATTCAAAGGCATCAAATTCTTCTTCAGTCTTCCTTATTCATCATCCAGCTTTTTGCATGCACATAAGGCGATTGAAAATACCATGGCTTGAGCCAGGTGCACCTTAGCCCTTAAAGTGACATCTTTGCTGTTTAACACCTTAAAAAGGTCTTTTGCAGCAGATTTGCCCAATGCAATGTGTCGTTTGAGTTCTTGACTTCTGCTTCCAAAGGCGTTGACTATGAATCCAAGTAAAATGAAATCCTTGACAACTTCAATCTTTTTTCCGTTTATCATGATGTTGCTTGTTTGTTCAGTTGTGAGGATTTTTGTTTTCTCTATGTTGAGGTGTAATCCATACTGAAGGTTGTGGTGTTTGATCTACATCAGTAAGTGCTTCAAGTCCTCTTCACTTTCAGCAAGCAAGGTTGTGTCATCTGCGTATTGCAGGTTATTAATGAGCCTCCCTCCAATCCTGATGCCCCATTCTTCTTCATATAGTACAGTTTCTCATTTTATTTGCTCAGCATACAGTTTGAATAAGTATGGTGAAAGGATACAACCCTGACACACACCTTTCCTGACTTTAAATCACGCGGCATTCCCCTGTTCTGTTTGAACGACTGCCACTTGATCTATGTACAGGTTCCTCAGGAGCACAATTAAGTGTTCTGGAATTCCCATTCTTTATAATGTTATCCATAATTTGTAATGATCCACACAGTCAAATGCCTTTGCATAGTCAATAAAACACAGGTAAACATCTTTCTTGTATTCTCTGCTTTCAGTTACGATCCATCTGACATCAGCAATGATATCCCTTGTTCCATGGCCTCTTCTGAATCTGGCTTGAATTTCTGGCAGTTCCCTGTTGATGTACTGCTGCAAAAGCTTTTAAATGATCTTCAGCAAAATTTTACTTGTGTGTGATTTTAATGATACTGTTTGATAATTTCCATATTCTGTTAGATCACCTTTCTTTGGAATGGGCACAAATATGAATCTCTTACAGTCAGTTGGCCAGGTACTGTCTTCCAAATTTCTTGGCATAGACCGCTTCCAGTGATGCATCCGTTTGTTGAAACATCTCAGTTGGTATTCTGTCAATTCCTGGAGCCTTTTTTTTTTTTTTTTTGCCAGTGTTTCAGTGCAGCTTGGACTTCTTCCTTCAGTACAATCAGTTCTTGATCATATGCTCCCTCCTGAAATGGTTGAACATTGACCATTTCTTTTTGGTACAGTGAATCTGTGTATTTTTTCCAGCTTCTTTTGATGCTTTCTTTGTCGTTTAATATTTTCCTTGTGGAATCCTTCAATATTGCAACTCGAGGCTGAATTTTTTCTTCAGTTCTTTCAGCTTGAGAAATGCTGAGTGTGTTCTTCTCTTTCGGTTTTCTAATTATAGGCCTTTGCGCATTTCATTATAATACTTGGTCTTTTGAGCCACCCTTTGAAATCTTCTGTTCAGCACTTCATCATTTCTTCCTTTCGCTTTAGCTACTCTGTGCTCAAGAGCAAGCTTCAGAATCTCTTCTGACGTCCGTTTTGGTCTTCCTTCCCTATCTTTTCAATGACCTCTTGCCTTCTTCATGTTTGATGTCTTTGATGTCATGCCATAACTTGTCTGGTCTTCGGTCATTAGTGTTGAATGCATCAAATCTATTCTTGAGATGGTCTCTAAATTCAGATAGGATATACTCAAGGTCATATTTTGGCTCTCAGGGACTTGTTCTAATTTTCTTCAGCTTCAACTTGAACTTGCACATGAGCAATTGATGGTCTGTTCCGCAGTCGGCCCCTGGCCTTGTTGTGACTGATGATACTGAGCTTTTCCATCGTATCCTTCCACAGATGTAGTCAATTTGATTCCTGTGTATTCCATCTACTGAGGTCCACATGTATAGTTGCCATTTATGTTGTTGAAAAAGGTATTTGCAATGAAGAATTCATTGGTCTTGCAAAATTCTATCGTGCGATCTCTGGCATCGTTTCTATCACTAAGGCCATTATTTTCCAACCACTGTTCCCTCATCTTTGTTTCCAGCTTTCACATTCCAATCACTAGTAATTATCAATGTATCTTGATTGCATGTTTGATCAGTTTCAGACTGCAGATGTTGGTAAAAATCTTCAATTTCTTTATCTTTGGCTTTAGTGGTTGGTGCGTAAATTTGAATAATCATTATTTTGGAACTCAGTAAATGTTTTGCATCTTTAGAAAATAAAGTCCATTAAAAAGAAAAAATTACAGCTTAAAAATTAAAAACAAACGGACCGTCTGTATAGGTAGTCCCCAACTTACGATATATTCTAGTTATGACAAACTGCAATTACCACCATATTTTTTGTACATTTTATTGCTAGTAACATATGTTACTTACAATGCTGCAGTGCATAATTTGATGATGTTATTATTCTCAAATATTCACTTGCAGATTTATTGATTCATTGATACTGATCATAAAATGCAATAATAATGAAAGCTAAAAAAAAAAAAGAGAAGTATTCAAATTACTTTAGGACTACTTGTACAGCAAACCTGCAAAAGCTGGGAACTGTGCAAGCCAAAACCTGTCAGAGAAGGAAAACTCAAATGTTTTCCACTAACAGAGAGTGACAGAGAAGTGGTAAAACTGCACCCTGTCAAAGGTGGAAAACTTGCAAGACCTGGAAAAACAAGGCAGTTCCATCAAGTTCCAGCTATCACAGGTTTCACTGTATCAGATTAGCGGCATAAGTATACCGAGAAAATAATTTCAAGAAGCTTTATAAGCATTTTGACTGTACCGCCCTAATAGGATATATTCTAAGGACAATAAGAACTGGATAGAAATATTAAACTGCACTCATCACTTCTGTTGTTAGTAGTAATATTGGTATTGTTATTTTGAAACTTATAGGTATATTGATTGATAAAGCAAATAAGTAATTATGTTAATGGAATCAGGAACCAAGATTTTCAGTGGGTGAGAAAAGTTACAAGTATAAAATCAAAGAAGTTAAGATAATCTTAGATCTGAATCAGGTAGCAGTATGAAGTATGTATTTTTCTCCTAAAGAATGTGTTTCCTAGCTCTGTCTGCTAAAAAGGCCCAGAAGCAATGACCAACCCAGTAGTAATGAGCACCCCTACTGCACAGATTTGGTCTCTAAATACTCTTTTCCACTTAAAAAAAACTAAAATATGAAATAAATAAAATCAGAGCTCCTTTGATAAATGGCTGATTCCAGATCTGGAGAAGGAAAGATGAGCTTGAGACATCTTTTGCTCAAGCTAGGAAGCAATCAATGACTATTGGGGTCATGTCAAAATGACCCAGGAGCCAATCCAATGGGGCTCCCAAAGATGGAACAACACACCACATATATAAAAATCCATTAATTCATAATGAAACTTAAGAAAAACAATACATTGGTCATCACTAGAGTTTTATAGGGAATCAACTGATTAATCATTGATAAATAAAGGAAAATAATCAGACATTTTCCCGATCTTTCCTTTATGAATTGTATTTCAGATAACCAAACAGTAGATAAGGAAAAGTTGTTCTTTATAAAATAATTGTTGTTAGGTGCCGTTGAGTCGATTTCGACTCATGACAACTCCATGTGACAGAGTAGAACTGCCCCATAGAGTTTTCTTGGATGTAATCTTTATGGAAGCAAATCACCAGGTCTTTCTCCCAAGAAGCCACTAGGTGGGTTTGAACCACCAGCCTTTAGGTTAGCAGCCAAGCACTTGACAGTTTGTGCTACCAGGGCTCCCAGTAGAAGAAACACAACTAATAAATATAGAAGAGATGATAAGATTAGAAAAACATGATTTTGCAACCCTTAAGGAAATAATGGAGCCCTGGTGGTGCAGTGGTTAAGAGAGTGGCTGCTAACCAGAAGGTCACCAGTTCGAATTCACCAGCCGCTCACTGGAAAACCTATGGGACAGTTCTACTCTGTCCTGCAGGGTCGCTGTGAGTCAGAATCAACTTGACAGCAACAGGTTTGGTTTTTTGGTTTAATGAAATAATAAGGAACCCTGGTGGTGCAGTGGTTAAAGCGGTTGGCTGCTAACAGAAAGGTCAGCAGTTCAAACCCACCAACCACAATGGGGGAGAAAGATGTGTCAGTCTGCTTCCGTAAAGATTTACAGCCTTGGTAACACTATGGGGGCAATTCTACTCTGTCCTGTAGGGTTGCTATTAGTCAGAATCAGCTCGACAGCAATCGGTTTGGAATGAAATAATGGGTCTAGGCAACAATTATGGAATAATGTGAAAATAATTGGGTGAAAAGTTGTTGGGAACTTAAAATGGAGAACTTAGTCTGACACTGCCTGAACCCTCTGACCAATCTTAAAATCACCAAAAGGGGGGGATACAGTGCTCTCAGTAGAATATCCTTGCCTTAAAAAAAAAAAAAAAAAAAAAATTCTAAACCTAAGGAAACCTCTAGACCTAATTATCAGTTTACTAGAAACACAGGAGAATAGACAAACGTCACAAAGAAACCATCATACAAACCCAAAATGTGGGACATACTACAGGACAAACAGCCTGGTTTCTCCAACAAATTTATGGCATGAAAATAAAAAGGGAAAGTGGAATGTTACAGTATAAAACTCAAGAGACTTAACAACTAAACACAACAACCTTTTTTGGATTCTAATTTAAGGGAATGAACTGTCAAAAGACATCCTTGGTACAGTCAGGGAAATTTGAATATGAACTGATAGATTAAATTAAGGAAGTATTGTTCTCTCTTGTTAGGCGTGTCAATGATATACCTGTTGCTGTTGAGTCAATTCCGACTCATAAGGACCCTATAGGACAGAATGGAACTGCCCCATAGGGTTTCCAAGGCTGTAATCTTTAGGGAGGCTGACTGCCAATCTTTCTCCAGTGGAGCATTCGAACTGCTGACCTTTCAGTGCTTTAACCACTGCACTGCCAGGGTAATGATATAATGCTTGTGAAAATAAAAGTCCTTTTCGGTTAGAACTGCACGCTAAAGTACTTATGGATGAAATGAAATGAGGTCTGGGAGGTGTTTCAAAATACTTCACAAGCGTCCGCAAACAAAAAGAGAGGAAGATAAAAGAAGATTGGCAACATGTTAATAGTGGTTGAAACCTGGCACTGGGTACATGGGATTCATTACACTCTTCTACCTTTGTGTATGTTTGAAATTTTCCATAATAAAAAGTTAAACTATCATGCTCAAAAAATGAAATGAATGGAATCTTGGGTGTGCCAAACCTGCCCCCTTGTGGCAGGTTCCATTAGTGCAATTGCCTAAGGCAGTCTGAACTAGACCTGCGGAATCCGGCTGTTTATGTCATAAGAAAACTGTGAAGTGAATGGTACGGTGAAAGCCGTCACTCGATGGGACTGCTTGTGTTTCCGGGTCTCGCAAGTTTTCCACCTTTGACAGGGTGCAGTCTTACTACCTTTCTCTCTCTATTACTGGAGAATATTTGAGTTTTCCTTCTCTGACAGGCTTCTGCCTTACACAGGTTCTGGCTTTTGCAGGCTTTACTGTATTAGCTGAGGAAACTGAGACTCAGAGGGCTCTGTAACTTAAATTCCTAATAAATCACTGGTGGAGCCAAGACTCATAAATCACTGCATTTCTGTACCTTATTTTTCCCATCTGAACAAGGGAATCACATGGGAAGAGGCAAATGCAAATATTGCTTATTAGAATAGGCCCACAGCAAGCAGATTACCAGGGAGCAATTCCATCTATAAACTACAAATCAAACCAAACCCATTGCTGTCCAGTTGATGCCGACTCATAGCGATCCTATAGTGACCCTATAGGACAGAGTAAAACTGCCCCATAGGGTTTCCAAGGAGTGGGTGGTGGATTCGAACTGCCGATCTTTTGGTTAGCAGCCTGAGTTCTTAACCACTGTGCCAGCAGGGCTCCTCTATAAACTGTAGGTAAATAAATATAAATAGGTAATAGATATAAATATAAATAAGCAATAACCAAAAAAAATCCTTTGCCGTCAAGTCGATTCTGACTCACAGCGACCCTATAGGACAGAGTAGAACTGTCCCATAGTGTTTCTCCATCTGCCTCACACTGCAGAGATGGGGCTGGTGTTCTCCCAGCTTGTGAAGGAGACGAGAACACGGATCTGGATTCTTCCTGCTATGGCAAGGCAGGAGCTGCTCCCCCAAACAGTCACTGTAGGCCTGGTCAGTAACCCTTAATAATCTCATTGTAGCATTTGATAACTCCTTGAGGGCTGGCCCAGGGTGAGATAACCTCGGAGGGGATTAGGCCTCTGACAAAGCATCAATCATGCCTCCAGAATTTCTACAGCAGAAAAATCTAGGGGCAGCAATCTGGTGACGGAAGTGCCTGGGTGGTCCGAAGGTTGGAAGTTTGAGTCCACCCAGAGGTTTCTCGGAAGAAAGGTCTGGTGATCTACTTCTGAAAAAATCATCCACTGAAAACCTAGGGAGCACAGTTTTACTCTGACACACATGGGGTTGCCATGAGTTGGTGTCAACTGATTTTTTAAACTGGTGACAAGGGGGACAAAGAGACCTGGCTTGAAGCTGTATTTGCATAGCAAGTCTACTGTATTAACTTAGACCATGGGTTCGAACTGCCGAACTTTTGGTTAGCAGCCTGGGCTGTTAACCACAATAGGTAATATATCATCTGAGGACAATGGTGGTTCATTGGTAGAATTATCACCTTTCATGTGGGAGACCAGGGTTTGATTCCCAGCCAACGCACTTCAAGTACAGCCACCACTTGTGCTTGGGTGTTGCTGTGATGCTGAACAGGTTTCAGTGGAGCTTCCAGGCTAAGACAGATTAGGAAGAAAGGCCCGGCAATCTACTTCTGAAAATCAGCCAATGAAAACTCTACAGATCACAACAGTCTAATTCTGTTCCACATAGCGTCATCATGAGTTGGGTGCCGACTAGTTGGCAGCTAACAACAACAGTATTTTATCTACTGTGCCAAGTACCGTGCAAAGTGCTGTTTATATATGATAGCGTTTAATTGGCACAGTTATCCTGTGAGGAACTTCCTATTATTACTCCTTTTACAACTCAGGAAACTGAGTTTCTGAGAGGTGAGGGGACTTGCCCAAAGTCACACAGCTAGGAAATATCAGAACTAAGACTTGAACCCAGGTCTGACTACAATGCCTGTGTGGTTTTCGTTCTTTTTTTTCTAGATGTAATTTACATACAGTGAAATGCTCACATCTTAAGTGTACTGTTTAATGACTGTGTTTTTAACCTTGAGTAGCTACTATATACCGCTTGTCTCACTTTAGCATGAATACATTTATTAATTTTTTTCTGGATAATTTATTAATTTTTTCTGAGTAGAGATGGGAGCCACGAAAGAGAAGAAAATGATCAAGAGAGGGAAGGTGGGCAGGTGAGGTCCAACTTCGCAGTTCCACCCTGGCTGACTATCCTCTGATGATTTCCTTTTCTTGTAGGAAGGGATGGCTCCTCATGTGTTCTTCTCCTCTCCTCTTTTAGAAGAATCTCCATCATGCCCTCTAAGCCAATTCAACTTACAGTTAAGTCGGTGCTTCTCAACTGGGGCAATTTTGCTCCCCAGGGGACGTTTGACAATGTCTGGAGACATTTTTGGTGGTCACAACTGGAAGGGCAGGTGCTATAGGCATCTAGTAGGTAGTGACCAGGGATGCTGTAAACATCCTACAATGCACAGGACAGCCCCTCACAGCAAAGAATTATCAAATGTCAGTAGTGTGGAAGCTGAGAAACCATGGTCTAAGTTAATGCAGTAGACTTGCTATGCAAATACAGCTTCAAGCCAGGTCTCTGTCCCCCTTGTCACCAGTTTAAAAAATCAGTTGACACCAACTCATGGCAACCCCATGTGTGTCAGAGTAAAACTGTGCTCCCTAGGTTTTCAGTGGATGATTTTTTCAGAAGTAGATCACCAGACCTTTCTTCCGAGAAACCTCTGGGTGGACTCAAACTTCCAACCTTCGGACCACCCAGGCACTTCCGTCACCAGATTGCTGCCCCTAGATTTTTCTGCTGTAGAAATTCTGGAGGCATGATTGATGCTTTGTCAGAGGCCTAATCCCCTCCAAGCTTATCTCACCCTGGGCCAGCCCCCAAGGAGTTATCAAATGCTACAATGAGATTATTAAGGGTTACTGACCAGGCCTACAGTGACTGTTTGGGGGAGCAGCTCCTGCCTTGCCATAGCAGGAAGAATCCAGATCCGTGTTCTCGTCTCCTTCGCAAGCTGGGAGAACACCAGCCCCATCTCTGCAGTGTGAGGCAGATGGAGAAACACTCCCATGGAGAGGGCCAGCTCTCCCACAAACCTGCCTCCTCCCTGCTCTGTGCCTCAGTTTCCCCCTCTGCATAATGAGGGGATCTAACCAGCACATCTCTAAGGATCCTTCCAGCTCTAACACTCTGAGCTTCTTCAATCCTACACCTCCATTAGTCTGGTACCAAGAAGATTGAAATGTTTATTCTTTTTTTTTTCTTTTTTTTGGGCTAATTTTTTAAAAATTTTTTATTGTACTTCAGGTGAAGGCTTACAGAACAAATAGTTTCTCATGAAACAGTAGTACACATATTGTTTTATGACATTG
>NW_004443984.1:3573298-3631507 GCF_000243295.1 Trichechus manatus latirostris
GGGTTGTTTGTGGCACTTACTACAGCCACCAGGGCAGGTCGGTAATCAGTGCAGGGCAGGTTCCAGTAGGCTGTGCCTGTGCTGCTTGGTGGTGTGATGTTAAGCGCACGGTGCAGGTAGGCAGGATGTAGCGGGGAGATTGTTATGTGTGGAGCTAAGATGGATATGGGAGAGACGAGAGAGGAACAAGAGCCAAAAACATACAAACAAACAAAAAAGAATGCTAGGGGAGCTTGCCCTTGGAGTGGAGAGATGAGAGACTATGAAATGGAGAAAAACACAAAGGGGAAGAGGAAGAAAAGAAAAGAATGAATAAATAAAAATCAGAAAGGTTAAAGAACCACAAATTTCCCAGGGATCCCACTGGTGCAGCTATGAGGTCTGGGGAAGTTGCTCTCAGGTGTTGCAGTACAGGCTGGTTAGAAGGCGTAGAGGTATACAACACCAGGTACTCAAGGAACAGAAAGAGAAGAAAGATATAGAGAGATAAGAAACTGAGTAATGAAGAAAGACAAAAAGGGAAAAGAAAACAAAACAAATAATAAAAAAAAGAACAAGAAAAGCCCCCCAAAAAACAGAAAAAAAAGAAAAAACAAAGAAAAAAGAAATGCCCTCAGGGATCCCTCCGTACGTCTGTGCAAGCCGAGGGGGTAGCCTCCTTGCCACGCAGCACTGCCTGGCCAGAAAGGGCTCCCAACTCAAGAAAAGGAAAAGAAAACAAACAAATGAACAAAAGCACTGGGATCCCACCAGCGCAGCAGCCCAGACCGGGAAGCAGCTCCACACTCGAACGGAGCTCCACAGTCCCTCAGGAAGAAGCAAAGATGGTGCACGGAGCCAGCTATTTGAGCGAAAGGAGGGGGAGGTGGTGAGAGGTAAGGAAGAAATCAAAAGAAGCAGAAAAAAGCAACATCAGCAGCCAACAAATAGCACTCAGAGAGCCAGCTTGTTCGGGTGTGTGGAATCCAAGCAGCCGGTGTTTCCCGGACAAGAGATTGTGGCCACGGGAAGCAGAGCAGGCTGACTGGGGTGAAGAAGGGTGGGAGGTGGGAAAGCGTGTATCACAAATTACCGGTTGTTTTGTCTCCCGCTGGAAGCTCCGTGAAGCTGCTTTCTCGTACCCCCTGTTTGCTGATCTCCATAAGAGTCCAAGATGGCGGATCCGCGCTGCGTTAGCTGGTAGGGACCTCTGCATGAATCTCTCCTCGCTCTCCGTTCTCTGTCAGTTTTCTCACTCCATTTGGTGCTTGGCTGAGTTCTTTATCTCTTCATTTGATGTTTTAGGGTTTCAGGATTGTTGTTCTCTCCTGTTCAGCTTAGTTTTTTGGATCTTTGCTGTGGAGGGACGGCATGGTGCTTCTGCCTAGAGCGCCATTCTGCCAGAAGTCCTGAAATGTTTATTCTTGATCCAGCCACCTGACAAGTGATTTAGGGGCCCAAGAACGTACTGTGCCAGGTACAATTTTGGCTGTTTTGTCATTGGATGGGTGCTAGTTGTCTCCTGATAAGGGCTGAGAACAGCCAGAACAGCTGATAGTTCAGGCCCAGCTCCACATCTGCTATTTTCTAATAGATTTGGAACCAAATTGGAGGGGAAAGAGGCATAACGACCAGCCTTAAAACCCCAAAGTAAGGAAGGGGCCATACTCTATAGGATCTTGGAGACCATGTTATAGATTTGAGATTTTATGCTAAAAGTCATGGGTCACGTTTTCTTAAATTGTGGGATAAAATATGCATAACATGAAATTTACCATTTACATTCAGAATGTTGTGTAACCATCATCACTGTCTTTTTCCAGAACTTTTTTTTATCAGCCCAAACAGAAACTGTGTACCCATTAAACAATAACTTCCTATTCCCCCCGTCCCAGCTCCTGGTACCCAATATTCTAATTTCTGTCTCTATAAATTTGCTTGTTCTAGATACCTCATATAAGTGGAATCATACAATATTTGTTCTTTTGTATCTGGGTTATTTCACTTAGCATAATGTTTTCAAAGTTCGTCCATGTTGTAGCAGGTCACAGTACCTAATTCCTTTATATGGCTGAATAATATTTCATTGTATGGCTATAGTACATTTTGTTTATCCATTCAGCTGTTGATGGATACTTGGGTTGTTTCTACCTTTTGCTATTGTGAATAATGCTGCTATGAACATTGGTGTACAAGTATCTGTTTGAATCTTGGCTTTCAGTTCTTTTGGGTATATACCTAGGAGCAGAATTGCTAGGTCATATCATCATTCTATGTTTAACTTTTTGAAGAACTGTCAAACTATTTTCCACAGTGGCTACACCATTTTACATTCCCACCAACAAAGCATAAGGGTTCCAATTTCTCCATGTACTTGTTATTTTCCATTTAAAAAAAAATATATAAGCAGAGATTTTAAACATGACCATATCTCCAGTTTAAAAGGTCACTCTAGCTGCCAGATGGAGACTGGATCAAGGGTGGGCAAGAGGGCTGTAGGGAATCAGTTGCAAAGGTCTGAGTGAGAGATGATGGTGGTCAGGACTGAGCTGGTGACCAAGGAGATGGGGAGAAGTAGAAGACTTAAGTGTAGGTGGGAGGTTGCACAGGATTTGGTGTTTGGAAGTTTGGGGTGGGAAGGAGGACTTGTCAAGGAACGGCTGGATTGAACTCAGCTTTCCTTCAGAACTCAGGGCTGAGAGAGTCTGTTGAGCTGAAGACAAGGGGGTTTACTCTCTATACATCTCAATGCTTCCTGTTCACAATCTCAGGTAAAGCACGCTTTTTGGCCATTGGATTTTGTCTGTTGGGCCACTAGACACTATTGTCACTCGACAGAGGCCACAATGAGGTTAGGAGTGGTGACAATAAGGATGCTTTCTGAGAGCTGAACTATGAACAACCACACAATATAGGACCAGAACCAGAGCTATATAGAGAAATGGTTAAATGCACAGGTACTAGAGTCGGGGAGACGAGTTCAAGTCCTGGATCTACCATATACAAGCTGTGTGACTGTGGGAAATTTACTTCACTGCACTGTGCTTCTGTAAAGTAGACATAATAGTAGTACCTAATTCATTCCAGGGATCATGAAGATGGTGCAGGATCAGAACGTTTAGTTCTATTGTACATAAGATCGTCATGAGTTGGAGCCAACTCGACAGCAACTAACAACGACAACAATTCATTAGGTTTCTGTTAAATGAGATCATGTATGTAAAGCATAGACCTGGCACATAGGAAGTGTGTAATAAATGTTTGGTGTCAGTAAAATGTGATGAGTTTCGTTGGATCACCCCAAGCCCCAATCAAGGTGGCTCAGATGTAATCTTGGGGAAGCGGACTGGCCTAGACTGTGATTATAATTAGAAAGCGGAAATGTCATGACCTATATTATATCCTGTTGGGAGAAAGACTAGGGGAGTCAGATAGCACGTGGTCAGCATTTTTCTTAGAAAAAAGAAATCTAAAGAACCAAAAATTGGCCATGCTTGTCCAATTCCTGGCTGGGGAAAGGATGCTGAGGTCACCTTGAAGGGGACAATAACGGATTCACATCCTCTTGCCTCACCTGTCTCTTGTTCCAGCTGTGGTGATCTCTCTGTGTGGGCTCCAACCAATTTCATTTATGCATAATCTGACAGTGCTGTACTTCATACCTGTACCATATACCTCTCACCTGGGGCTTCCTGTTGGTGCCACCACTGTATCCTTCTTGATCCTGTACAGGTACAACCTGGAAGTGCAGAGGAGGTAATGGTGACCCTCTGACTAATGGGAGATGGAATTCTGTGGGCAATTTCCTCCCTTTTTCTCACCATCTCCTCCATGAATGTTCCTGAGACTCAGTTTATATGACTTCGTGGAGGATGGTTTTGCAGGAAGTAGAATCAGTTGTACTCAGCAGCAACCAGCTTAATCATGCACCCTTGCGTTGCCTCTCTCTCCTTCTCCAGGTCACTGTCCTTGTTCCTCACTCTTGCTTTCCAGGATCATGTTGTTGTTGTTGTTAGATACCATCAAGATGATTTTTGACTCACAGTGACCGCATGTGACTGAGTAGAATTGTCCCATAGGGTTTCTTAGGCTGTAATCTTTATGGAAGGAGTCCTGGTGACACAGTGGTTAAGCGCTTGGCTGCTAACCAAAAGGTTGGCGGTTTAAATTCACCAGCTGCTCTGCGGAAGAAAGTCAGCTCCCATAAAGATTACAGCCTTGGAAACCATATGGGCAGTTCTACTGTGTCCTTTAGGGTTGCTATGAGTTGGAATTGACTTGACGGCAATGGGTTTGGTTTTTGGTTCTCTTAATCTGTTTTTTTAAGGAAGCAGATCACCAGGTCTTTCTCCCATGGAGCCTCTGGTTGGGTTCGAACACCCAACCTTTCAGTTAGTAGTGTGGTGTTTAACCTTTGCACCACCAGGGCTCCTTTCCAGGACTATACGTACCTGTTCAAATCCAGTACTATCGAGCCAATTCCAACTCATAGTGACCCTATAGGACACAGTAGAACTGCCCCATAGGGTTTCCTAGGCTGTAATCTTTACAGAAGCAGACTGCCACATCTTTCGCCCATGGAGCAGCTGGTGGGTTTGAACTGCTGATCTTTCAGTTAGCAGCCAAGCACTTTACCGCTGAGCCACCAGAGCTCCTTTTCCAGGATTATACTCCCTAATAAAGTAATAGCAGCTAAGCCTTCTGCTTCAGGCTCTGCTTTGTAGGGAACCCAGACTGAGACACCGAGAAACCGTTTATCATTTGGCTTCTCCTGTAGTTTTCTAGCAGGGAGAGAATGCACCAGTCTTCCAGCACATGCATCCTGGTTCACTTGTCAGTTAAAATTTATCATTGTAAATGCCTATCGGTATCTGCTTTATGATTGGATCAGGCTCTGTTGCTTGGTTATTGTTAAACTATCAATAAAAGATGAATCCCCTGTTTGTGTGCTCCAAAAAGTCAGGATTCTGACACTGTAAAGCTCAATCCCAAACTCCATATTATGATGACTTCACCAAGATAGGTACTGTCTTAGGAATCTTTCTTGTGCCAGACAGACTCTGGTGGTGACACCCTTCTGTACCAGTGTACAGATTTTATGCTGAACACTCAAGCTAAACAGAGCTAAGAAGGTAGATGATTGAGCTGAGCTGGACTCTGAAGTTATGCTATGGACCCATAGCTTGCACCTCTCACTGAACTGGCACATCCATTCACAGCTGGTGGTGCTGTACAACCTTTTAGGAAAGCAATCTGTCAGTATTCACCAATAATCCTTTAAATGATGAATTCCACTTCGAAGAGTCTACCCTAAAGCAATAATTAAAAATAAGGAAAAAGCCATATGCACTAAGATGTTACTGATAACAACGAAAAACTAAAAGCAAAATATATGTCCAACGACATATATATATGTATATGATGGAATATTCTGCAGCTATTAAAAAGTTGTTGCTTAAAAGAAGACCAGATTCACTGGCCTAAAGGAGACTGGAGAAACCCCGCGAGTACGGCCCCCAGACACCCTTTTAGCTCAGTGGTGAAGTGATCTCCAAGGTTCACCGTTCAGCCCGGGAGTGGACAGCCCCATAAAACCAAATGGGACTAATGAAGTACAGTAGTCCAGTGCCAAGGGCCCAAAGGCAGAAGGGGACAAGGAAGCTGGTGATAGGGAACCCAAGGTTGAGTAAGGATTTTGTTGATGTGTTGTGAGATTGTTAACCATTGTCATAGGGCAACATGTGTAGTAACTGTTAAATGAGAAACTATTTTGTTCTGTCAGCCTTCATCTTAAGTGAGAATAGCAGCACAATTGGAAGAGCGTAGTCAATGGCACTGAACTGTGCATGTAGAAATTTTTGAAATGGTGTATCTTTGGCTATGTGTATTTTCACCAAAAAAAAAAGGTTGAGAAGTTAGAGGGTTGACATGTTGTGGGGCTGTTAACCAATGTTATAAAACAATATGTGTACTTCTGTTTCATGAAAAACTATTTGTTCTGTAAGCCTTCACCTGAAGTACAATAAAAAAAAAAAGTTATTGTTTGCCGTTGAGTCAATTCTGACTCATAGTGACCCTATAGGATTTCCAAGGCTGTAATCTTTACAGTACAACCAGAATGCTCCTTAGAAGCAAGGATGGTGAGACTACTTCTCATATACTTTGGGCATATTATCAGGAGGGATCAGTCCCTGGAGAAGGACATCATGCTTGGTAAAGTAGAGGGTTAGCGAAAAAGAGGAAGACCCTCAAGGAGATGTATTGACACAGTGGCTGCAGCAATGGACTCAAGCATGACAATGACTGTGAGGATGGCACTGGACAGGGCAGTGTTTCCTTCTGTTGTACATGGGGTTGCTGTGAGTCAGAACCAACTTGATGGCACCTAAGAAGAACAACAACAATCTTTACGGAAGCAGACTGCTACATCTTTCTCTCATGGAGTGGTGGAGTGGCTGGTGGGTCACACTGCCAACCTTTCAGTTAGCAGCCGAGCACTTAACAACTGTGCCACCAGGGCGCCTTTATTAAAAAGTAGGCATTCTTAAAAGAGTGCATACTATTCTAAAACAGGCGAACTTAATCAATGGTGATAGAAGTTAGAATAGTGGTTATGTAGGGGGAGGGAGAATGGTTATTGACTGGGAATGGAGAATGGTTATTGACTGGGAATTTTCTGGGGTGATGCAAATTTCTGTATCTTGATCTGAGTTTTGGTCACATGGGTGAATACGTATATGTAAAATTTTATTGAAATCCACTTAATATTTGCACACTCTACTGTATATAAATTAGACCTCAATTTAAAAGAATGAGTTCTCATGATCATTAGCCATTAGAGAAATGTAAATCAAAACTACAATGAGATACCATTTCACCCCAACAAGGCTAGCATTAATCAAAAAAACACAAAATAATAAATGTTGGAGAGGTTGTGGAGAGACTGGAACACTTATACACTGCTGGTGGGAATGTAAAGTGGTACAATCACTTTGGAAATCAATTTGGCGCTTCCTTAAAAAGCTAGAAATAGAAGTACCGTACAATCCAGCAATCCCGCTCCTTGGAATACATCCTAGAGAAACAAGACCTGTCACACGAATAAATACATGCACACCCATGTTAATTGCAGCACTGTTCATGACAGCAAAAAGATGGAAACAACTTAGGTGCCCATCAACAGACAAATGAATAAACAAATTATGGTATATTCACACAGTGGAATAGTACGCAATGATAAAGAACAACGATGAATCTGTGAAACATAACGTGGAGGAATCGGGAAGGCATTATGCTGACTGAATTTAGTCAGTCGCAAAAGGACAAATATTGTATGAGACCACTATTATAAGAACTCAAGAAAAGGTTTAAACATTCTTTGATGGTTACCGGGGGGGAAGGGAGGGAGAGCGGTATTCACTAACTAGGTAGTAGGCAAGAATTATCTTAGGTGAAGGGAAGGACGGTACACAGTACAGGGGAAGTCAGCACAACTGGACTAAACCAAAGCTAAGAAGTTTCCTGAATACAACCAAAGACTTCAAGAGACAGAGTAGTAGGGGCAGGGGTCTGGGGACCATGGTTTCAGGGGACATCTAGGGCAATTGGAAAGTTTATTAAGAAAATGTTCTGCATCCCTCTTTGGTGAGTGGCATCAAAGCTAGCGAGCAGCCATCTAAGATGCATCAATTGGTCCCAACCCACTTGGAGTAAAGGAGAATGAAGAATGCAATGGACGCAAAGAAGGTATTAGCCCGAGAGACAGAAAGGGCCACAGACACCAGAGACTGCATCAGCCTGAGACCAGAAGAACTAGATGGTGCCCGGCTACCACCAATGACCACCCTGACAGGGAACACAACAGAGTCCCTGACAGAGCAGGAGAAAAGTGAGGTGCAGAACTCAAATTCTGGTAAAAAAATCAGACTTGGTGGTTTGAGACTGGAGGGACCCCGGAAGACATGGTCCCCGGACTCTCTGCTAGCCCAGAACTGAAACCATTCCCGAAGCCAACTCTTCAGACAAAGATTAGGCTGGACTATAAGACACAAAATGATACTGGTGAAGAGTGTGCTTCTTAGCTCAAGCAGATACACAAGGCTAAATGGGCAGCTCCTGACCAGAGGCGAGATGGGAAGGCAGAGAGGGTTAGGAGCTGGTTGAATGGACAAGGGAAATCTTGGGTGGAAAGGAGGAGTGCCCTGTCACAGTACAGGGAGAGCAACTAGGGTCACATAACAATATATGTATAAATTTTTTTATGAGAGACTAACTTGAATTGTAAACTTTCACTTAAAGCACAACAATAAAATAAAATAAAAGAATGAGTTCTGCAGTCAGTGCAGTGGTGCCCACTAGAATGTAAGCTCCTGGAGAGAAGGGGCCTTGTCCGTTCTGCTGGCTACAGTTACCTGGCGCCTAGAACAGTGCTGGGCACGGAGCAGACCCTCAGTACAAGCTTGCTGAATGATTACAGAAAACACTTACGACAAAATGTTAAATCCAAGAAAATGCCCAAAGTTACACAACGTCATCAGTACACGATAATCACAACGTTGTGACGATGATGGACGAAGAAAAAGTGGAAGTAGAGTGCGCTGTGATGGTGGGTGCGTTGACTGGTGGTGTCACAGGAGGTGGTGTTTTTTAAGTTTCTTTGATGAATATCTTTTCCTTTCCATTCTGTCCATGATTCTGTGTAGAACTTCATCTGAAAATAGAAGCTAACCTTGACTGAGTGCTTATTCCGTGCCGGGTGCCACACTTACGTAAATGTGCATTTATATGTATTCACTCATTTAATTTTCACAACAACCCTGTGAACCCGCTGCCATCAAGTCGACTCTGATTCATAGCAACCTACAAGGGAGTATTACTGTTTCTCTCATTTTACAGATGAGGATGCCCTCGTAGTGCAGTGGTTAAGTGCTCAGCTGCTTACGGAAAGGTCAGTGGTTTGAATCCACCAAGCTGCTTCACAGGAGGAAGATGTCAAGTCTGCTTCCGTAAAGATTTACAGCCTTGGAAACCCTATGGGGCAGTTCCAGTCTGTCCTATAAGGGTGTTATGTGTCAGAATTGACTTGATGGCAACAGGTTTTTTTTCACAGATGGGGAAATGGAGGCACACAGAGGTTTAGGAAACTGTTCGAAGTTACAGAGCTCTAAATGGTAGACCTGGGAGGGAGGCCCAGCCATCTGGCTCCGGAGGCTGCAGGCTTAACCACTAAGCCACACTGCCGCTCAACAGCTAATGTCAAAAACCTTAAATTGAGGCCTTTGTGACTATGAGGCCCTGGACAAATAGACCTCTCTGCCCTCATCTGCCTGTGATTGACCATGTCTCCTGAGAGACCCGCAAGTAGTTAGCACCTCAAAACAGTGAGGAGGTGAGTGAGGGTAATGAACCAGGAGCCCTGAGAAGGAAGAAAAGGGGCGAGCAGAGGTGTCAAAGCCCTGCCTGCTGCAAGCAGAGCTGTGTTCCCTGGGCAGCAGCAGATGTTGCTGTCACCTGATTCCCTACTCCAGAAGCCCAGGGAGGGCCAAGGACAGAGCCTGAGCCTGAGCCAAAGTCCCTCTCCTGGGCTGGCCCTGTCCCTGACCTCTGGGGCTGTCACAAGGCCTGGGCCAATGGCCTGGTCCTGGGTCCACGGGTAAGGCAGCTTCCTGGAAGCTCCCCTTTCCCTGCCTCATCGCAGTTAACTCTGTTCCTGGAAGTTAAAGACACTGGGCCACAGTGTTTACCCCACGGCCTGGAACAGGGCGCCTTTCTTTGGCTCTTACCACCCGCAAGGGGGAAGATACAGACAGTGACGATGCCGGCATCAGGATTTGAATAAAGGTGCTGGCTCGCTAGCTGTGTGGCCTGGGGCAAGTCACTTAACCTCTCATAGCCTCAGTTTCCCCAAATGTAAAATGGAGATAATAAAAGTACCCTAAGGGATAGCTGTAGGATTGCATCTGGTGGCACTGTGGCCTGGCAAAATCCAGCACTCAAAACATGGCAGCTATGATTACTATTGTTATCCTGTCACCCTGGTCCTTTTCAGGGCCACTAAAGGCTTGGAGAGATGGGTTGAAAAGGCATTCAAATGTCTTGGCTGTTACGAGGGAATGCTTTTCTTATCAGCACAGACGTCAGAGTCCAGTTATTAATACCCAGCCAGCACCACAGCTTTTGGATTGAGTGTTCCAAAGTCGAGGTGCAGAGGTGGGAAGGGTAGGGCTGGGAACAGGTGGCTGAGGAGAAGAGAAGCAGTGGGTGGTCTCCCTCTTCATGGGAGCAACCCTTCCCAGCCTTGGCAGGCAGCACTTGGCCCTTTCTCCCACCAGACACCCTCCACCTGTAGTCTAGGGTCTGGGCAAGGTGCGAAATTCCTGCCTGAAGTCAAGCTCCAGCAGCCACCTTCCCAGTCCGCAAGGGCACAGCGACTGCCTTTCCAGGGCTCCGATGCCCAAGGGAGCAGGGCCCTGCTGGGCCCCCAGACGAAACAGATGGACTCATGGAATCGTCACGGAATGTCGGAGTTACAAGTGGGCTTAGAGAGTCTTCCACCCACCCTAGTGGTTTAGAGCTCAGTCTCTAGACTCAGAGAGAGCCGGCTGACTATGGGAAATTCTATACCCCTCTCTGCACCTCAGTTTCCTCAACTGTTAACTGGGAAGACTAACAATTTTCAACTCTTCCATGTAATATAAACATTTTCATTTGGCTGTTGAAGGATCAAATGAAATAATTCATATAAAGAACAGGTATGTAATGTAATTAGTATGTAATAGGAGCCCAGTAAACAGGTGGTGTTAGTAGCCCAACCCTCCCATTTTACAAAGAACAAAGCTCTTCCAGGAATTTCCCCTTCCCCCACTTGAGCTAACAATGATACCAGACAATCCTTCTTTGTTTTCTTTTATTGGTTTTATTAACGATTCAATGTTTATTTTCTCTTTTAAAAAAAATTCTTATAAGTATGTGTCACATGAATAGCAGAAAGATTTGACTTTGCCAGTTCCCTGTCTATGGAGAATGTGCCAGGCAATGTGACAGCCATCGTTTTCAGGATTGTGGCTCAGAGAGGGAGTTTGACTTCCTTGAGACTGCACAGCATGTTAGTGACGGAGCTAACTAGCATTTGGGACTTGTGACTCCCAGTCCAGTGCTCTTTCTACTGCTCTTTCTACTGTTCCACCTCACAAGTCACTATACACTGGATGGTTTACAAAGAGGTATGTGACTGCTGGGTGCTTATAATCTTGTCACTGAGGTGAGTCATTAATGGAAAAACATGACTGTCAGGAAGGAGGGAAATAGATGTCGTCGGGAGTTCTAAGAGGAAGTTCCCGTATACAAAAGGGCTTCCATCCATCTCACGTGCACAGCCTGGCCAGTAATCAGAGAACAGTCTTCTTTGGTCTGCATGAGACTCTTGGAATATTTCTTCCTTTCTTGAAATTAAAAAAAAAAAAATTGCAGAAGCAATAATAAGACAACAGCAGATATTGTCCAAAAAGGAAAAAAAAAAAAAAAAAAAAGCAAAAAACACCCTCAATCACACTACCCCAGGACTGTTTTCACTTTTCAGAGAATCTTTGTCTATCTGGTGAAGGTTGGGACAATGTGTGCACGCGTATGGTTATAGTCGTCATCTTACTATATACGTTATACTCTTTATTTTTACTTTCTCCCAGGTTTTGGGACCCTGGTGGCACAGTGGTTAAGCATTTGGCTGCTAACCAAAAGGTTGGCAGTTTGAATTCACCAGCTGCTCCTTGGAAACCCTATAGGGGCAGTTCTACTCTGTCCTGTAAGGTCGCTAAGAGTTGGAATCGACTTGACAGCAACGGGTTTCGTTTCTTGTTTCCCAGGTTTTAGTTTTAAAGTGATATTTTAGAATGGCTGTGTAATACTCTACCTGTTCTTCAAACATGCCAAGCTCATCACTGCTCTGCTTCTCGTTGCCCAGATTGCTGCATGCCAGCTCCTCCACACCCTTCAGGTCTCAGGTCAACTGTCACTGCCTCAGAGGACCTTTCTTGAACCTCTTGTCTTAAGCAGCCTCCCTTATAGCGAGTCTCCCCATCTCATTATCCTGCTTTATTTTCTTGATAGCATTTATTCCTGTCAGAAAGTTTTATTTATTTTTAAATTTGTTTATTTACTGTCTGTCTGTCTTCTCCCACAAGAATATAAGCTCCATGAGGGCAAGGCACTTTTCTATCTTGCTTACTTTGTATCTCTAGTGCCTAGCGCAGTGCTTGGCACTTGGGGTTGTTTTTGTTAGTTGCCAGCCAGTGGCTCTGACTCATGGCATCTTTCTGTATAACAGAATGAAACTTTGCCCAGTTCTGCGCCATCGTCGTGATTGTTGGCATGTTTGCTCAATAAATATTTATTTAGCTGACTGAAGAACCCATCGGACCACAGTTTACCAAGTCACTCGCTGACTATCCAATATTTTACTTATTAGCTGATGCTGCTAATAGACATCAAGGTTCCTGTCTCACTTGTGTCATTTACTAACTTTGTGACCCTAGGCAATATATTTAACTTCTCTGAATTCCAATTTCCTTATTTGAAATGAGGGTAATATTAGTGCCGACCTCATAGTGTTACTATGGAGATTAAATAAAACAATGCCTGTAAAGTGCTTAGCACAATGCCCATGAAACATGGAGCAAGTAGCAGTAACCCTCCCTTACTGGCACTTTCTCTGTGCCAGGCACTGCCCTAAGGGCTTTCCAGGTATTGTCTCATGAATCCTTAGAACTGCCCTATTTGCCGACTACACAACCGTGCTTCCTTTGTGAAACTTCGCTGAGCTATATATAATTTGTGTACATTTCTGTATTTGCGTTAGAGTCAATACAAAGTTTATTCAACAAAAACAAACGCAAAGCCCACGAGGTAGGAACCTTTATTGTTTCCATTTCATGGACGAGGAAACTGAAGCTCAAAGAAGCTAAATCACTGGCTCAAGATCACAGAGAGTTAAGCGGTGGGCAGTGCTCTTGACCATAGCTCTTATCACCCTGCTCACTGCCTGCAGTGTTCACTCAGTAGACAGTAGCTTTGTCATTATTAACGTTTAACATTGAACATTTTGGTTGTTTTAAAATTTTTCTCTATTTTAAATAATGCTTCAGAGTATATCTTTGGGCATTTATGTTTTTTCCCTGCTTTTGAATATTTCCTCTAGGTACAATCCCCCAAGGATGGAATTAACTGGAAATGGGGCCCAGAGAGCGGAAGTGACTTGCTCAAGCGAGTAGTGGTGCTTGGAGTAGAGTCTTCATATACAGTTGTCTAAGTTGTTCACTTTACAAGGGTGCCTGATCCATAGGTGAGTGGGTGTGATGGTTAAGATTGTGTGTCAGCTTGGCTGGGCCATGATTCTCCATGTTTTAATGTAATCACTCCCATGATTGAATACACTGTGAGTAGCCAATCAGATGAAAGGGAGTCTCCTTGGGAGTGTGGCCCGCATCTGTGTATAAGCAGACGTTCTGGCTTTTTGCTCTCTCTGGATCCTGCAGCTGCTTCCTGTCGTCTCATCTCCTGTTCTTGGGAATTGAGCTGTCAGCTTATCTGCCGAACCTGGGATTTGTCGATCTGCACAGCCTGTGAGCTGGAGCCCTGCTCTCCGACCTGCCGATCTTGGGCTTGCCAACTTCTGCAGCTGGGTGACTTGGGAGAGGCCTCTACCCTGATCCACGGACTTGAGACGTTCTAGCCTCTACAATCACATGAGCTGTTTCCTTGATATAATCTCTCTCTATATATATATTTAAACACTTTACTGGTTTTGCTTCTCTAGAGAACCCAGCCTAAGACAGTGGGCTTCCCAGAGGAGGTTCAACAGGAACTCCGCCTTGGACAGGGTTGAATGGGCAGAGTCGAGAGGGCATTCCAAGTGAAGGTATGTAGGAGAGGAGAATGAAGAGGGTGTGATGGGGAACCAGCAGGAAACCAGCCTCAGTGGAGCAGAGAATTGGGGAAGATAGTCAGGTGGGGCTGGATTATTCATTCATTCTAGAAATATTTGCTAAACTCCTACTGTATCCCAGGTGCTAGTTCAGGAGTTGTGGACACAGAAGTGAAGAAGCCCATCCAATCCTTGCACTTATGGGACAGATACTCTCTTGGGATGGGGGTGGGAGTCAGGAAAGAAGTAACTGAAAAACAAAGAAATCAAGTAAACCTATTATGTTGGTGGTGTTGTTAGGTGCCGGCAAGTTGGTTCTGACTCATGATGACCCTGTGTGCAACAGAAAGAAACACTGCCTGGTCCTGAGCTGTTCTCCCAATAATTGTCATGCTTGAGCCCATTGTTGCAGCCACTGTGTCAATCCATCTGTTGGAGGTCTTCCTCTTTTTCCCTGACCCTCTACTTTACCAAGCATGATGTCCTTCTCCAGGGACTGATCCCTCCTGATAACATGTCCAAAGTATGTGAGACAAAGTCTCACCATCCTTGCTTCTAAGGAACATTCTGGTTGTACTTCTTCCAAGATGGATTTGTTCATTCTTTTGGCATTCTGTGGTATATTCAATATTCTTCACCAATACCAAAACCAAAGGTGTCAATTATTCTTCCGTCTTCCTTACTCATTGTCCAGCTTTCCTGTGCATATGAGGCATTTGAAAACATCATGGCTTCGGTCAAGCACATCTTAGTTTTCAAGGTAACATCTTTGCTTTTCAACACTTTAAAGAGATCTTTTGCAGCAGATTTGCCCAACGCAATGCGTCTTTTGATTTCCTGACTACTGCTTCCATGGTTGTTGATTGTGTATCCAAGTAAAACGAAATCCTTGACAACTTCAATCTTTTCTCCATTTATCATGATGTTGCTTATTGGTCCAGTAGTGAGGATTTTTGTTTTCTTTATGTTGAGGTGTAAGCCATACTGAAGGTTGTGGTCTTTGATCTTCATCAGTAAGTGCTTCAAGGCCTCTTTACTTTCAGCAAGCAAGGTTGGGTCATCGGCATAATTCAGGTTGTTAATGAGTCTTCCTCCAATCCGGATCTCCCATTCTTCATATAGCCCAGCTTCTTGGATTATTTGCTCAGCACACAGATTGAATATGTATGGTGAAAGGATACAACCCTGACGCACACCTTTCCTGACTTTAAACCACACAGTATCCCCTTGTTCTGTTTGAACGACTACCTCTTGGTCTATGTACAGGTTCCTCATGAGCACAATTAAATGATCTGGAATTCCCATTCTTTGCAATGTTATCCATAATTTGTTATGATCCATACAGTCAAACGCCTTTGCATAGTCAATAAACACGGTAAACATCTTTCTGGTATTCTCTGCTTTCAGCCATGATCCATCTGACATCATCAATGATATCCTTCATTCCATGGCCTCTTCTGAATCTGGCATGAATTTCTGGCAGTTCCCTGTTGATGTACTGCTGCAACCGTTTTTGAATTTATCTTTGGCAAAATTTTACTTGCATGTGATATTAATGATATTGTTCAATAATTTCCACATTCTGTTGGATCACTTTTCTTGGGAATAGGCATAAATATGGATCTCTTCCTGTTGGTTGGCCAGGTAGCTGTCTTCCAAATTTCTTGGCATAGATGAGTGAGCACTTACAGAGCTGCATCCGTTTATTGAAACATCTCAATTGGTATTCTGTCAATTCTTGGAGCCTCGTTTTCCCCCACACATCTGTCAATTTGTCATATTATGGAGGCTTGCGTGTTGCTGTGATGCTGGAAGCTATGCCACTGGTATTCAAATACCAGCAGGAGCGCTCATGACGGACAGGTTTCAGCTGAGCTTCCAGACTAAGACAGACTAGGAAGAAGGACCTGGCAGTCTACTCTGAAAAGAATTAGCCAATGAAAACCTTATGAATAGCAGCAGAACATTGTCTGATATAGTGCCGGAAGATGAGCCCCTCAGGCTGAAAGGCGCTCAAAAGACGATGGGAATAGCTGCCTCCTCAAAGTAGAGTTGACCTTAATGATGTGGGTGAAGTCAAGCTTTCAGGACCTTCCTTTGCTGATATGGCATGACTCAAAATGAGAAGAAACAGCTGCAAACATCCATTAATACCTGGAACGTGGAATGTGCAAAGTATGAATCTAGGAAAATTGGAAATCATAAAAAATGATTTGATAAACATCGATAACCTAGGCATTAGTAAGCTGAAATGGACTGGTACTGGCCATTTTGAATTGGACAATCATATGGTCTATTATGCCAGGAATCAGAACTTGAAGAGGCATGGCTTTGCATTCATCAACAAAAAGAACATTTCAAGATCTATCCTGAAGTACAACACTGTCAATGATAGGATAATATCCATACACCTACAAGGAAGACCAGTTAGTATGACTATTATTCAAATTTATGCACCAACCACTAAGGCCAAAAATGAAGAAATTGAAGATTTTTACCAACTTCTGCAGTCTGAAATTGATCGAACATGCAATCAGGGTGCATTGATAATTACTGGTGATTGGAATGCCAAAGTTGGAGACAGAGAAGAAGGAATGTGTAAGTTGGAAACAAAGAAGAATAGAAGGATCGGTAGTTGGAAAATATGGCCTTGGTGATAGAAACGATGCTGGAGATCGCATGATAGAAGTTTGCAAGACCAACAACTTCTTCATTGCAAATACCTTTTGTCAACAACATAAACGGCGGCTGTACACGTGCACCTCATCTGATGGAATACACAGGAATCAAACTGATTACATCTGTGGAAAGAGATGATGGAAAAGCTCAATACCATCAGTCAGAACAGGGCCAGGGGCCGACTGCGGAACAGACCATCAATTGCTCATATGCAAGTTCAAGTTGAAGCTGAAGAAAATTAGAACAAATCCATGAAAGCCAAAGTATGACCTTGAGTGTATCCTATCTGAATTTAGAGACCATCTCAAGAATAGATATGATGCATTGAACTTTAATGACCAAAAACGAGACGAGTTGTGGAATGACATCAAGGACATCACACATGAAGAAAGCAAGAGGTCATTAAAAAGACAGGAAAGAAAGAAAAGACCAAAATGGATTTGTCAGAAGAAACTCTGAAACTTGCTCTTGAACGTCAAGTAGCTAAAGTGAAAGGAAGAAATGATGAAGTAAAAGAGCTGAACAGAAGATTTCAAAGGGCAGCTTGAAAAGACAAAGTAAAGTGTTATAACGACAAGTGCAAAGACCTGGAGATAGAAAACCAAAAGGGAAGAACACACTCAGCATTTCTCAAGCTAAAAGAACTGAAGAAAAGATTCAAGCCTCAAGTTGCAATAGTGAAGGATTATATTGTAGTAAATCCTCAGTTAATAATAGTTATTATTACTACAAATTAAGCTATGCACTTTGAAAAGGGGGCACTTGGGGATTTGAGGCAAAATATTAAACGCTGCAGGAAGCATCAAAAGAACATGAAGGAATACACAGAGTCACTATACCAAAGAGAATTGGCTGATATTCAAACATTTCAGGAGGTGGCATGGGATAAGGAACCAATGGTACTGAAGGAAGAAGTCCAAGCTGCACTGAAGGCATTGGGGAAAAAACTATTATAGATTGTGATAAGTATTAGGAAACTACCAAGTCTAGGAGTAACGAGATGCGAACCTATTTAAACAGAGAGGTTAAGGAAAGCCACTTTAAAGAGGTAAATGGGAAAACTATTCTAGGTAGAGCCCATAGCATGTGCAAAGGCCCTGAGGTGGGATGCAGCATTCAAAGCCAGGCGGAGGAGGGTCTTGAGGAGTTGTAAATTCAGAAGTCATTTTAGATCTTCTTGACCAAGAACACCTGCCTAACATACACACACAGTCTGGTCTCTCCTCTGAGCTCAGTTCTACTTTTCTATTTGCGTACTGGTTGACCTCATAAAGTAGTAAACTCCAAGTCATGTCTCTCCCCCAGTCAGCCTCCCACCCTGTCTTAGGCTGGGTTCTCTAGAGAAGCAAAACCAGTAAAGTGTATATATATATATAGAGAGAGATTATATCAAGGAAAAAGCTCAGGCGATTGTAGAGGCTAGAACGTCCCAAGTCCGTGGATCAGGGTAGAGGCCTCTCCCAACTCACCCAGCTGCAGAAGTTGGCAAGCCCAAGATCGGCAGGTCGGAGAGCAGGGCTCCAGCTCACAGGCTGTGCAGATCGACGAATCCCAGGTTCGGCAGATAAGCTGACAGCTCAAGTCCCAAGAACGGGGGATGAGACGACAGATCGCAGCCGAGGATCTAGAGAGAGCAAAAAGCCAGAATGTCTGCTTATACACAGATGTGGGCCACACCCCCAAGGAGACTCCCTTTCATCTGATTGGCTACTCACAGTATATTCAATCATGGGAGTGATTACATTAAAACACTGAGAATCATGGCCCAGCCAAGTCGACACACAATCATAACCATCACACACCCCTAACCATCTTTCTACCTCTCAAGCTCTCCACACTCTCCCAGACTGTTGCCAAGCTCCTTGATTCTTCCTTCCTCATGTGTCTCACCTCTGCCCCTTTCTTGGCCACCTTCCTATACCAGGGAAGCAGCCAGGTACCAAGATGCCATGGGACCACGCACGGCAAGCACTTTGGAGGCAGACAGACCTGGGTTCAAATCCCAGCTCTGTCACTCACTTAACTTTACTGGGTCTATGTTTACTGGTCTGTAAAGGGAGATTATACCTTACTGGGTGGTTGGGGAGTCAAATGAGATGATAATATAAATGACAGCAGGCAGCATAGAGTAGGTATTTGATAAATGACAGTCCTTTGCCCTTTCCCTACTGATACTCGGGGAATTGTCTTGTTTTCTTCATACCTTGGAGCTTTATATTTGGAAAGCAGAGATGGTTAAAGGCCTGGGGTAACCAATGGCTCCCTAAATATTTGTCTGAGAGATCTCAAATCCCCAAATGCCCCCTTTTCAAAGTACTTTAAGCATAGACCTTAACTTGTAGTAATAATACCTGTTATTAACTGAGGGTTTACTACATGCCGATTATTGTGCTCAACATCTTATGTACATTCTTTCCTTTCATCCTCATGACAATCCTATGAAGGAAGTTCCATTATTATCCTTTTACAGTTCAAGATAATGAGGTTCAGAAAAGTGAAGTGACTTGCTTAAAATTACGTAGCTACTTAAGGGATGGAACTGCGCCCATGTATTTCTGGTACCAAAAACCTGCGTGCCCAACCATGAGGACATGGTGCCTCATAGCCCATCTGGCAAAGATGGGGAGAAATAACATGTTTTATTTTCCTGGTTGTCTGGAATGACTGGCAGCTCAGAGAAGTGAGAGATGTTCTCAGAGTCACACAATGAACTGGACACTAAGCCAGGCTGTGGTGGGCCTGGCCCCAGGCCCCAAACCTGCCCCAGCAGAGAAAATTGAGAGGTCTGAGACCTCAGGGCAGTCCAGACCTTCCTCCCTGAGCTGCAACACCTCCCCAGAGCAACAGAGCAATAAATACGAGTGGATCTTTCAACAGGACACTGAGACTGAGTCACAGAGTATTTATAGATGGGCCACCTATCCTCTCCTCTGCTTTAACAGGATTCATCAGGTTCACTTGAGGCTTGGAGGGTAACACTGTGTTTATCATCCAAGATGCCCAAGCAGGCTGTTGGGACATCCTCCGAGAACGAGGTCTGGAGGCCTGCCCATGTTTAGACCTGACCCGACCCGACCCCTCACCCCTGCCACCACACCCAGGATGAGGCAACTCTCCCTACCCCAGTTGGTGTACCTTATCCCAAACACCCCCCATGGCCACCCTACTCCAAACACAAACACACACCTAGTAGATTCATGGTCCTGGTTTAAAATGGAGCAGAAATTCTGGTTCTCTCAAGAAGACCTCCTGGATCGATCTGGGAAGTTAAAAACTTTCCCTAGATTCATTGTTCTTAGGGAACAAACCCTCTCATTGTCCAGATCAATCAAATTAATCATAATAACATTTATTGAGGGCCTTCTATGTGCCAAATAGTGTGCTAAGAGCTTTATATCACCTCTTTTAATCCTCACAATAAGTTTATAAGTTGAGTATTAGTTTAATATCATCTCTACTTTATAGATGAGGAGACTGAGACTCAGAGAGGTAAAGCAACTTGCCTGAGACCACACAGCTAATAAGTAGCAGTTGTTGTTGTGTGCTGTCAAGTCAACTCTGACTCGTAGTGACCTCGTATGACAGAGTAGAACTGCCCCTTGGAGATTCCTAGGCTGTAATCTTTATGGGGGCAGATCACCAGATCTTTTCTTCTGTGGAACCACTGTGTGAGTTTGAACCACCGACCCTTCTGTTAGCTGCTGAGCTCATAACCATTGTGCCACCAGGGCTCCTTAATCTAGGCCTTCCTTTGATTCCAGAGCCCAAGCTGTAGGTGACCTTGGACATGCTACTTCTCCTCTGAGCCTATTTCTTTATTTGTAAAATGGAGACAATAGTGCCTACCTCTCACACTTATTGTAAGGGCTGAACAAAACTGGCACATAACAGGCACTCGATCACTGACTGCTCAAACCCTCCCTCTCCCCTACCAAATGAAAAACAACCAGTGAATTGGCTTGTTCTAAGTCACTTAGGAAAAGTCAGCCAGGCCATATTTGGCTCAAACTTCAACATTGGAACCCAGGCTGTTCTGGCCACCTCTGCCCCACCACCCTCACCCTTCATTCTTCCTAAGAGCCTAAGTGACTCAGAACCCAGGCCTGAGCACGGGTGAGGAACGGTGTGGAGCTGGGGGGTGGCTGTGTGCAAAGGCCCAGTCCACTGGCCAGGCTGGCACTCCTGGGATTTATTTTGGGTGGGGCCGGCCCCCTGGCTGCCGGCAGCTGGAGGCCAAGGTGTCGGTGCTGAGTTAACAGAGCCGCCAGATTTTGTGGCTGCCTCTGACCCCGGACAGTGGTGATGGTGTGGCTGCAGGCACTGGGCAGAACCTGCTGTGGGGATCCCTCTGGTTGGGTGGGGGCTTCTGAGACTCTGAGTCCTGCAAAGACTTGCAGGCTGTTTCTGAGTCTTTACATAGGGCACCCTGCTCCTCTCTGCTGTCTTTGCCCTCTCCCTCCCAGACCCGGTGCAGTGCCCCCAGCTTGGGGTTTAGATAGATTTGGGTTCAAGGCCTGGCTCTTCCATTTACTTCCTGTGTGAACTTGGACAAATGATCTATAAATAGAGATAATCATACCCACCTCATAGGGTTGTGATGATTAAATGTGGTCCCTGTGCCCCCACTGCCCCCGCCCCCAAAGAATGAGACCTGTAAGAGCAGGACCAATTCTCTTGTCCTCCCCAGGCCTTACCTGGCTGTTCTGGGGACCCCAGGGCTGCTCACCTCTTACTGTGCTTCCAGAAGTTTCTAATTCTAAATTCCCCAGGCCTACTGGTGCAGGGCCCAGCTCTGACAGAAGTGAGGGCCCAGCTCTGCTCAGCTATAGCTCAAGTTTCCTGCTGGGCCTCGTTAAAGTGTCTCGTTAAAGGGCCTTGTTAAAGAGCTTCATTAAGGAGCCCCAGCTCCTGAAGCCACATTCTGCTGCTGATCTTCTCACCTCCTCTTCTCTCCTCCCCAAATCTCCCTTTTTGCCTATGGCACAGTGGCTGAGAGCTAAGGCTGCTAACCAAAAGGTTGGCAGTTCGAATCCACCAGCCGCTCCTTGGAAACCCTATGGAGAAGTTACACTTTGTCCTGTAGGGTCACTGTGACTCGGAATTGACTCGTGATGGCAATAGGTTTGGTTTTTTTGCTGTTTTTTTAGCCTCCTTGCTTGGCTTTTAATTGTTCTTTCCCATGGCTCTGCCTGTCTCTCTGATTCTCTGTGTTTTCTTTGGCGGCCCGTCCTGGACTCCCCTTCAGCCTCCTGGATCTCCCAGGCTGAAGCTCAGCCCACCTTTGCCCTCTCTCACTCCCTCTTGGCTCTGAGCTGACTCCTCCGTCTTTTGTGCCTTGAACTCCCCCTCTTCCCTTTTACCTCCTGTCTCCCCTTCTCCACTCCCCCCTAAGCCAGGAGGGTACCTCAGGGGCCTGAGAGCAGGGTAAGGAGGGGGGTAAGCAGGGGCCTTCCTTACGGCAGTCTGGGATCTCCTCTGGCCCAGGGGTATGGACCTGAGGCTGGGCGATTGGCCCCCGTGGTCCCCTTTTCCTTCCCCCATTCCTCATAAGAGGACTTCTTCCTCTGAGAGCCTCAACAGGGAGGGGTGTGTGTATGTGTGTGTGTGCGTGCATGCGTGCATGCTGTGTGTGTGTGTGTGTGTGTGTGTGTGTGTGTGAGAGAGAGAGAGAAGGATAACCTAGAGGGGGTATGCTCCCTAAGACTGTAGACAAAGTCCCCTCAAATTGCCTTGACCCTGAGGGTGCCCATTTGATCTTACCTTTTTTAGTCTATTTTGCTTTTATTTTCAAAAGCAACAAATTCACTGAAATAAATTAAAAACTAAATATCCCTCTCTCCTTCAGTTCTATTCCATTGAAGTAGCCACTTTGTAACAGATGGAGGATTTCTTTCCAGCCGTTTTCTATGCCTGTGCAACATTTTGGATATGTATGTTTATTCACACACCTAGTACTTTGTGATAGAAAATGATCAGATTACACCATTGTTTGTGCCGAACAGTATATTGCTGACAGCATTTCATTTTGGTATTCAATATGGAAAGCGCAATGTCATTTTTTTTGATTGAAGGAATATTTATATGTATGTTTATTTATTTTTGTGCACGGGCAGCTGGAATGCTTTTTGGGGTATGCTTTTGTTTTTGTTTTTAGTAAATTTTTTCTTCAAGTATAATTTATGTTCAGAAAAGTGCACAATTCCTAAGTGTACAATTCCAGGTGTTTTCACAAAGTGAGTGTAGCCACACTAGGTACCTACAGGAGGCGTATGGGCGCCTAGTTCAAGAGCCAGACCATCACCTGCACTCCCAGAACCCTTCACCTGCACCCTCTTCTGGTCCCACCACCCCATCCCCACCAAGGTCACCACTATCCTGCCTTCTAACAGCTTGTATTAGTTTTGCCTGCTTTTGAACTTGATAGAAACGGAATCACACAGTATGTACTCTTTAGCTGAACATTCTGTTTATGAGATTCATCCACGTCAATGCACGTGACAATATTTGTTCATCCTCGTTGCTGTATAGTATTTCACTGTATGACCACACAACAATGTATTTATTCATTCCACTGAGAGATGTTTGGTTGTTTCCAAGGTTTTGCTACTATGAACAATGTTGCAAAAACATCCTGGAGTGCAAATAGGTTTATATATCTGAATATCTATATAACCAAACCTGGCGCCGTCCAGTCGATTCTGACTCATAGCTACCCTACAGGACAGAGTAGACTGCCCCATAGGGTTTCCAAGGCTATAAATATTTACAGAAGCAGACTGTCATATCTTTCTTTCACGGAGCAGCTGGTGGGTTCAAACTGCTGACCTTTCTGTCAGCGGTCAAATGCTTAATAGTCTATTATGCCATCAGGGCTCCTTGGATATCTATGTATCTATATCTATTTTAGCTAGCTAGCTAGCTCTGTCTCTCTGTCTGTTTTTTAGTTTTTCTGTAGGATAGATTCCTTGAAGTACAATTGCTGAGTCACATCTCTGAATACTTTCCATTTTGATTTTATCAATTCATCCCCCACCAAGATCAAGAGTAGTAGCAGTACCCATTTCCTTACTCCCTCATCAACCTTGGATATTACTAAACTTTTAATACTTTTGTGGTGGTGTTAATGTGATTTTTTAATTAGTGAGGATATGCACCTTTTTTGTTCATTTTTGGAGGAGGGATTGGCATTTATTCCTCTGTGAATTGCCTTTTTTTATGCTTTGTGTACTTTTTAATGAAAACATTTATTTCGTTGTTGTTGAGAATATATATAGCAAAACATACACTCAACTGTTTCTCCATGTACAATTCAGTGATGTTGATTACATTCTTCCAAACTGTGCAACCATTCTCATCCTCCTATTCTGAGTTGTTCCTCCCTCATTAACATAAACTCACTGCCCACTAAGGTTCCTATCTAATCTTTTGTGTTGCTGTTGTCACTTTGATCCCATATAGATAGTTCTTAAAGAGCATAACGCTCAACACAGACATTTTTCACTAGTTTAGCTAAACTATTGTTTGGATTTAAGAAGACTTCAGGGGATATTTTTGGTTTAAACTTTAAAGATGATCTCGGGGCAATAGTTTAAGGGGTTCATCTAGCCTCCATGGCTCCAGAAATTTTGCATTCCATGAGAATTTGAAATTTTGTCTTGCATTTTCCCCATTTTGATCAGGATTCTTCTATAGAATCTTTGATCAAAATGTTCAGTAATGATAGCTGGGCACCATCCAGTTCTTCTGGTCTCATGGCAAAGGAGGCAGTTGTTCATGGAGGCAATTAGCGTGCTTTTTAATTTTTAATGTATTATAGATTTTGATGCTTTGTCTTCACATGTGTTTCTAATGTTCTCTGCCAGCTGGTCACTTGTCTTTTAGCTTTGTTTATGGAGCAACTGCCAGTTTAAATATAGTTTGTTTTCCTTCTGGTCACTGTTTATGACCCGGATAGTCCCCGAGGGTTTGTGTGGCAACCCCCAGGTTCAAGCTACTGGGGGTGGGGAGCAACATGCCAGGTGGAAGGGGCAGCTGGACCCCAAGACTGTCTCTCTGAGGTATAAGCAAAGGGACATCTGGGTCAGCACCGAGCCCCTGGTCCTTGAGTTTGCCATAGTGGCTTCCTCTAGTCCTGTTTCCAAGTCTTCCCAATGCCACCCCAGGCCCCACTGTCAGTGAAGACAGTTTTTCATTTCAGCCCAGGGGCCAGGCAGGAATCAGGAAGTTGTCAGGGCCAGTGTTAACGGGGCAATAGAGAAGGGAAAGCTCAAGAGCAAGAGCTAAGCAGTTCAATGTCCCAGACCATTTCCTACAAGTAGGAGCTTAGGCAAATTACCTAGTCTCTCTGTGCCTCAGTTTACTTACATGTAAAATGAGGATGATGAGGGTACTGACCTCATGAATTAATAAATGAATTAATAGATATAAGACACTTAGAACAGACTGTGATAGTCAGCCTCCAAGATGGTCCTAAATAATTCTTGCCTCCTGTTATTCATTGTCCTTGTGTAGTCCCCTCCCGTACTGTAGCAGGGTTGATCTGTGTTACTGTGAAAGTGATAGTGTGAGATTTTGGGGGCTAGGTCATAAAGACCTAGCCACTTCTGCCTTGCTCTTTTTGATCACTCACCATGTAGGTTGCCAGCCGCCATGTTTTGAGGATGCTGAAGAAGCGCTATGGAGAGATACATGTGGTGAGGAACTGAGGCCTCCAACCAACTTGCCAACTGTGTGAGTGAGCCATTTTAGAAGTGCATCTTCTGGATAAACCAAACTGTAGCCCCAGCCAACATCTTGACTACAATCTCATTAGAGACCCTGGGCCAGAACTGCCCAGCTAATCTGTCCTGAATTCCTGATCCACAGAGGCTGTGCGAGATAATAATAATAAACATTTGCTATTGTTTTAAGCTGCTAAGTTTTGGAGTAGTTTGTTATATGGCAATAGATAACTAATACACAGCTATTGGGGGCATCCATAGTAAATGTTTATCAAATGTTAGCCAATATTATTCCCTCAACTGTGATAGCATTAATAACGATGTTTGTTGAGTGTCTACCATGTGCCAGAGCCTGTGAAAATGGGCTTCCACATCTGTGCTATCAATTTTCAGAAAGCGATAGTGTGCTGGGGAAGGATATTCACACAGAACCCTAGACTCTTGGGGCTAGAAAGACCCAGAGAGACCATTACTCTAAAAACCCATTGACATCGAGTTGATTCTGACTCACAGCAATCCTACAGGATATAGTACAACTGCCCCATAGGGTTTCCAAGGCTGTAAATCACAAGTAGGCTACCACATCTTTCTCCTGTGGAGCAGCTGTTGGGTTCAAATCGCTGATCTTTTGGCTGCAACCGAGCACTTACCATTGTGCCACCAGGGCTCCTTCCATTACTCTGCCCAGCACTTATTTTACATAGATGAGGAAACTGAGACATAGAGAGGCTAAGTAACCTGCCCAAAGTATCACAGCTGATACACGGAGGAGCCTAAACTTGAAGTCAGATTCATTACTCCCCAGGTATCCTCTCAGGAGCTTGTAGCAAAGGGTTGTCTAGACTTCGGGGCAGAGGGAGGAGGCCCATAGGTCTCCTGGCCCAGGCCCTGAGTAGTGAGACCTGGATGCTCTGCTTGCCTTCCGTGGCATGTGGTTAGACTTTGTCCTGGCACCTGGGGCACTGTGTCCTGTCCCAGACCACATGGACCCACCTCTGCCAACTTCTACAGCTTCACGCTCTAGATCAAATGACCCATCAGTTCGATCCTGTGATCCAGGATGATTCCTCAATGAGAATGACACCAAAGCATGTGACAGGAATTTCAAACTGTAAGGAAACACTCTCCTGTCCTTCCCTTTCTGAGGGTGCTCCAGGAACTGCAGAAGCTCAGGGGGAAATTCAGAGGAGGAGGCAGGGCAGAGCCTTCTTTCCAGGAGAGGCAAGGCAGGGGCGCGATGGGGAGGGGAAGAAGAAACATACACACGTGAAAAAGTGCTGTCCCATAGTGTACCAAGGAAGCATTTCAACGAGCCCAAACTATGTGATGTGAAAGGGGAGATAGAGGATGGATTCCTCTCCAGCATCACCACCACCTGGGCTTGCCTTATGCTGAGAACCTAGCCACTGGAGAGCGAAGGCCCCTCAGAGATCATCTCCTACCATTGCCCCATTTGGCAGTTGAGGAAACTGAGGGTGGGTGTGGCTGCTGGGCATCATGCTGGGAATCTCTGGAAGAGCTGGAGATGGAGCCCAAGTATCCAGGCCTCGGGCAAGGGTTCTCTCTCTTGAACAAAGAGGCCTCAAAATCTCAGATTTCTGAAAAGTCTCCTCTCTGGCCACAAACACCAGAACATAGACTTTGGGGTTAAACATGCCTATTTCAGCTCTGCCTATTCTAGCCCAGGACTTGGGGTAACGTCATACAAGGGTGCATGCCTCAGTTTCTTCATCTGTAAGTGTGGATAATAAGCATGACCTACTCATGGTTGTTGTGAGGACTGACTGAAATAATTCTATGGAGCCCTAAGTAAATGGCCAGCCACTCACAAGCACTGAATCAATGGCAGTTATTATTCTAATTACTATTACCTTCCACCTCTCCCTTTTTCTTGGCTGGCCCAGAACATCTCCCTGCTCTTTGCCTGCCCCCCAAGGAGCTGGGAACCCCTCAGGCCCTGCAGCTCCTCCCACTAGCAGCACGGACTGAAATGAAATGCCTGAATTTTAGCTGGGTGACTTTCCACAAGTCACTTAACCTCCCTGAACTTCAGTTCCTGATATATAAAAATGAGAATCATAACACCCAGAATCATTCTCTGACTAATCAGTGTCACAAAAGAATGGGAGGGAAGGTGATCCTTATAGATTAAAAGGGACTCATGAGACAAAAACCACAAAGTGCCATGTGTAAGAGCTTATTTGGATCTGATTTGGGCAAACTAACTGTAAAAAGACATTTTGAGACAACCAAGTGGTCTGAAAATCGTCTGGAAATTAGATAAGATTAAGAAATTACTGTTATTTTTATCAAGTGTGGTAATGGCATTGAGATTATGTAAAAAAAAAAATCGATTACCAGTTAGAAATGTATCCTGAAGCATTTATGGATGAAATTACTTGATGTCTAAGGTTTGCTTTAAAATATTTCCTAAAAAAGAGGTATGTGGAGTGTAGATGAAATAAAGCTGGAGAAACGTTAAGAGTTGAAGCTGGGTTTGGCTACATGGGCTCATTATACTATTCTCTCTACTGCTGTGTGTTTGAAATTTTCATTAATAAACAGTAAAAATAAATGAGATGACTTGCAGAGAGGCTGTAAAATAATCTCTGGGCCCAGATACATCATTAAGGTCCCATATTTGTTTCTTCCTCTGCCAGTACCATAGCTTTCAAGTATGTTCTAGTAACTGGCAATGAAACTGGTTTATAGTTTCCTGGTTCTGTTGCTGGCTCTGCCACTCACAGATTGGGGGACCGTGGCCAAGGGACTTATCCTTTCCGAGCCAGTTGTTTGTAGCTCAGCTGCAAAAAAGGGAAAATCATGGTTCTTGCCCCACTGAGCTGTTTTGGAGACTGAACAAGAGGATGAACATAAAGGGCTCAGCATAATGCCTGGCACATAATAAGCACTCAATAAATATTTCCGGGGGAAGAGCACAGGTTTAGGAGTCAGGCTACCTTGGATGTGAACCACTGCCTGGCTCTGCCACTGCCACTTGGGGCTCTGTGACTTTGGCCAAGCCAATTAACTCTCTGAATCCTGTTTCCTCATGGGAAAAACGCGGGTCATAAGACCTCCCTTGCAGGACTGTTGTGAGGATTAAATGACAAGACATGTTTTGATGCCCAGCCTGGCCCATGTGGAATTTCCCTTCCTCACCCCTTGACTTTCAGCAGTGCTGGCCTTGCCAAACCCCAGGCTGGAGTCGATCCCACTGTTCATTTTCTTGGCGTTGAATCTGGACTGCCAAGTGTGACTGGAGAAAGTCAACAGAACAGTGCAAATGGCTCCCCACAAATGACAAAACCACGTTGGGAAACATCAGTGAGACTCTGCTGCTCCCAGATAGTCCTTCCACTGGTCTCTAGGGTACTTCCTCTTGTGTTCCCCACTGACTGGTCCAGACTTTTCCCACCACCCTCTCATGCTCCCTTTCCCCTGCCTTAGCCTCAGAAGTTGATCTCAATTCCCTCCTGACTGAGGTCATCAAATGTGAGCATCTCTCTCTCTACCTCCCAACACCACTGATCCTCACCTCCATTCTTTCCTCTCTCCCATCCTCCTAACTCAGAGGGTGGAGCATTCCTCCTTCTTCCCAAGGCTCTAGAATTTTTTTTTTTTTTGAGTTTTTTTTTTTTTTTGATTGTACTTTAGATGAAGGTTTACAGAACAAATATTTTCTCATTATACAGTTAGTACACATATTGCTTTATGAAAATGGTTAACAACACCACAACATGTCAACACTGTCCCTTCTCAACCTACGGTCCCCTATTATCAGTTTTCCTGTCCCCTCCTGCCTTCTAGTCTTTGTCCCTGGACTGTTGTGCCCCATTAGTCTTGTTTTGTTTTATGGGCCTCTCTAATCTTTGGCTGAAGGATGGACCTTGGGAGTGACTTCATTACTGAGCTAAAAGGGTGTCCAGGGGCCATACTCTCAGAGTTTCTCCAGTCTCTGTCAGGCCAATAAGTCTGATCTTTTTTTGTGAGTTAGAATTTTGTTCTACATTTTTCTCCAGCTCCGTCAGGGATCCTCTGTTGTGATCCCTGTCAGAGCAGTCAGTGGTGGTAGCCAAGCACCATCTAGTTGTGCTGGACTCAGTTTGGAGGAGGCTGTGGTAGTTGTGGTTCATTAGTCCTTTGGACTAATCTTTCCCTTGTATCTTGTTTTCTTCATTCTCCCTTGCTCCCAAAGGGGTAAGACCAGCGGAGTATATTAGATGGCTGATCACAGGCTTTTAAGACCCCAGACGCTACGCACCAAGGTAGAATGTAGAACATTTTATTTATAAACTGTGTTATGCCAACTGAGCTAGATGTTCCCTGAGACCATGGTCCCCACAGCCAAGGCTCTAGAATTTGTTCCATCAGCCTTCCTCCCATCTTCCAGTGCTCTCTCTCTACTGGCTCTACTATCTTAGCCAAAAAACTTGCTCAAGTACCTTAATCTCTGCCAAGCCTGCTACTTCCTTATTTAACTCATTCATTCACTCATCCATTCACTTAAAAAACATTTGTTGAGTACCTACTATGTGCCAGGCACTGGGGGTACAGAGATGAATAGAGACAGGCATACACAGGTCTTCAAAGTCCAGAAAGTCAAACTCACAGATGATGATAATATGACAGGTGAGACACCAAGATGAAGCCGTATCTAATGCAGAGATTGACTGGGTGAGCAATGGGAGGAAGGGAGGAGCCCTAAGATGACACCCAGCTTTCTGGTTTGTGTAAATGGGTGGATGATAGTGCTGCTCACTAAGACAGGGAAAACAGGAGGAGCATGGCATGAACAAGATGGTGTGTTCCACATCCAAACTCCCTGAGGGACTGAATTGCTAGGCTGAGGGCTCTGGGGACCATGGTCTCGGGGAACATCTAGCTCAATTGGCATGACACAGCTTATAAAGACAATGCTCTACATTCTACCTTGGTGAGTAGTGTCTGGGGTCTTAAAAGCCTGTGAGCGGCCATCTAAGATACTCCACTGGTCTCATCCCTTTGGGAGCAAGGGAGAATGAAGGGAACAGGATACAAGGAAAAGACTAGTCCAAAGGACTAATTGTCCACAGCTACCAAGGCCTCCACCGGACTGAGTCCAGTACAGCTAGATGGTGCCCGGCTACCACCACTGACTGCTCTGACCAGGATCACAACAGAGGGTTCTAGACAGAGCTGGAGAAGGATGTAGAGCATAATTCTAATTCACAAAAAAAGACCAGATTTACTGGCCTAAAGGAGACTGGAGAAACCTCGAGAGTATGGCCCCCAGACACCCTTTTAGCTCAGTGGTGAAGTTACCTCTGAGGTTCACTGTTCAGCCTGGGAGTGGACAGCCCCGTAAAACCAAATGAGACTAATGAGGTACAGGAGTCCAGTGACAAGGGCCAGAAGGCAGAAGGGGACAAGGAAGCTGGGGCAGAAGGGGACAAGGAAGGTGGTGATAGGGAACCCAAGGTTGAGTAAGGACATTGTTGATGTGTTGTGAGATTGTTAACCATTGTCATAGGGCAACATTTGTAGTAACTGTTAAATGAAAAACTATTTTGTTCTGTAAGCCTTCATCTTAAGCGAGAATAACAGCACAATTGGAAGAGCATAGTCAATGTCACTGAACTGTGTAGAAATTTTTGAAACGGTGTATCTTTGGCTATGTGTATTTTCACCAAAAAGAAAAGGTTGAGAATTTAGAGGGTTAATATGTTGTGGGGTTGTTAACCAATGTCATAAAACACCATGTGTACTACTGTTTCATGAGAAACTATTTGTTCTGTAAGCCTTCACCTGAAGTACAATAAAATAAAAAAAATTTAAAAAAAAGATGGTGTGTTCCATTTGGGATATGGTGAATTTGAGGTACTATTGGGACATCCCAGTAGAAATCTCCAACAAATCTGTAGCTTAGGGGAGAAAGAAGTCTGAACTGAAAATAGAGATTTTGGAATCATTGGCAGATAGAAGTTGCAATTATGACCGTATATAGGATGCTTTCAGCTGCAAGTAACACAATAATTGCACTACAATGATATTTGTTGTTTCACATCTTAAGTAGTCCAGCAGTAGGCAGTTTTAGGGTTGAATAAATTGGCAGCACACTGAGGGCATCAATGACTCAGGTGTTTTCTGCAGTTCCTCTCTGCCATCCTCAGGATGTTGATTTCTTCCTTGGGCTTGTCCTCCCGTGGTTGCAAGATGGTGGCTGCCCCATCCTCTCCCAACTCCATTCAAAGGCAAAGATGAAGCTTTCTCCTTCCTGGAGCATCGTGCTGCCCGATGCCTGAACAAAATGGGGGTTTGCGAGTAAGGATGCTGTAATGGCCTTTTCTCAGTCCTCACCCCCTCTGGCTCCTGGCTACCCTGGCAATGCTGACCGGTTTTTCAGTACAGAGGTGAGGTGCTTGGGCTCCTGAGTCAAGCAAATCTGGGTTCATGTCCTGGATCTACCTCTTGTTAGTTGTGTGACCACATACAAGTTTTTTACTTCTCCTTGCCTGAGATTCTTCATCTGTGGAATGAGGATATAATGGTTCTTACATTCTTGGTTGTTGAGAAGATGAAATGAAATATTACATATAGATGAAATGAAATGATACATATAAAGCACTTAGCACAGTGCCTGGCACACAGTACCTAAGTGTTCAGCAAAAACTAGACATTAACATTTTATGGAGACCACCCTCTGCTTGAAATTCTGCCTTTTGTCTTCTAGGTCTCCTCTTTCTCGGATAGGCCCCTTATCTTCTCCCTCCCATTTCCTCCTTTTCCTGAGTTTGGATCCTCTGCCCTTACTACTCATTAGGTCTTGTCTTGTGGGTTGAATCATCAAATCTTCTTGGGACTGAGGTGATCAAATCCATTCTCCTACTGTACCTCTTTCTTGATACTTCCCCTGTATGTTCCATGGCCTCAGGTTCATCCTGATGTCTGATGCCACTCCTCCTGAACTCCACCCACTCTCCTGCCCCAGCACTTTATACAGGGTGGTTCCAAAGTCCTTTTGCATGAGATTCTACCCTAAAAACAGCCACTGGAACTACTTTAATGATTTCTACCTGCCAACATGACGTAAAATGAGAAGCAACAGTTGCAAACATCCATTAGTAATCAGAATGTGGAATGCATGCAGTATGAAGTGAGGAAAATTGGAAGTCATCAAAAATGAAATGAATACTTGAAGATCTATATTCTAGGCACTAATGAGCTGACATGGACTGGTATTGGCCATTTTGAATCAGACAATCATATGGTTTACTATGCTGGGAATGACAAATTGAGGAGGAATGGTATCACATTTATAGTCAAAAAGAACATTTCAAGATCTCTCCTGAAGTACACTGCTGTCAGTGATAGGCTAATATCCATATGTCTACAAGGAAGACCAGTTAATATGATTAGTATTCAAATTTATGCACCAATCACAAGCACCAAAGATGAAAAAATTGAAGATTTTTATGAACTGCTGCAGTCTGAAATAGATAAAACATGCAATCAAGATGTGTTGATAATTACTGGTGATTGGAATGTGAAAGCTGGAAACAAAGAAGAAGGAACAGTAGTTGGAAACTATGGCCTTGGTGATAGGAACAATGCCAGACATTGCATGATAGAATTCTTCAAGACCAATGACTTATTCTTTGGAAATACTTCTTTTCAACAACACAAACATATACGTGGACCTTGCCGAATGGATTACACAGGAATCAAATTGACTACATCTGCATACAGAAATGACGGAGAAGCTCAATATTATCAGTCAAGACAAAGCCAGGAGCTGACTTCAGAACAGACCATCAATTGCCTGTATGCCAGTTCAAGATGAAGTTGAAGAAAGTCAAAGTAAGTCCACGAGAGCCAAGTACAACCTTGAGTGCATCCCGCCAGAATTTAGAGACCATCTGAAGAATAGATTTGACACACTGAACACTAATGACTGAAGACCAGAAGAGTTATGGGTTAACATCAAGGACATCATACATGAAGAAAGTAAAAGGTTGTTAAGAGAAAGAAGGAAAAGACCAAAATAGATATCAGAAGAGACTCTGAAACTTGCTCGTAAGCATAGAGTAGCTAAAGCAAACAGAAGAAATGATGAAGTAAAAGGGCTGAAGAAAAGATTTCAAAGGATGGCTTGAGAAGACAAGGAAATTTTCTAAAATGAAATGTGCAAAGACCTGGAGTTAGAAAACCGAAAAGGAAGAACATGATTGGCATTTCTCAAGCTGAAAGAACCGAAGAGAAAATTTAAGCCTAAGTTGCAACATTGAAGGATTCTATGGACAAAAAATTGAATGTTGCAGGAAGCATCAAAAGAAAATGGAAGGAATAAACAGTCATTGTACCAAAAAGAATTTATTGCCTTTCAACCATTTCAGAAGGTAGCATATGATCAAGAACTGCTGGTATTGAAAGAAGAAGTTCAAACTGCGCTGAAGGCATTAGAGAAAACCAAGGTTCCAGGAATTGATGGAAATTGAAGTTGTAAAGGATTTCATTTGACTTGGATCAACAATCAATGCCCATGGAAACAGCAGTCAAGAATCAAATAACATATTGCATTAGGAAAATCTGCTGCAAAAGACGTCTTTAAAGTATTAAAAAGCAAAGATGTCACTTCGATGACTAAGGTGCACCTGACCCAAGCCATGGTCTTTTCAGTTGCCTCATATGCATGCGAAAGCTGGACCATGAAAAAGAAAGATCAAGGAAGAATTGACGCATTTGAATTGTGGTGTTGGTGAAGAAGAATATTGAATATACTGTGGACTGCCAGAAGTACAAACAAATCAGTCTTGAAGGAAGTACAGCCAAAATGCTTCTTAGAAGTGAGGATGGTGAGGCTTGGTCTCGCTTGCTTTGGACACATCATCAGGAAAGACCAATCACTAGAGAAGGACATCATGGTTGGTAAAGTGGAGGATTAGTGAAAATGAGGGAAACCCTGCGTGAGATGGACTGACACAATAGCTGCAACAATGAGCTAAAATATGCCAACAATTGTGAGGATGGTGCGGGACCAGGCAATGTTTTGTTCTGTTATACACAGGGTTGCCATAAGTTGGAGCCAACTTGATGGCAACTATTAACAACAGCAGCCTGCCAACATGGAAGAAGATGTCCAGAAGGACATGGAGAAAATCTAAAATGTGTGCAGAGGGCAGCATCTGGATAACTTCTATGGATCTAGGTTAGGAAATTTGTGGCAGTACCTACCTACCCACCGCTTGCTGTCGAGTTGATTCTGACTCATAGTGACTGTCATGGTTTGAATTATGTCCCCCCAAAAATGTGTGTGTATGTATCAATTTGGCTAGGTCATGATTCCTGGTACTGTGTGATTTTCCTGTATGTTGTAAACCTGCCTCTATGACGTTAATGAGGGAGATGGGTGGCAGTTGTGTTAGTAAAGCAGGACCTGATCTACAAGACTGGATTGTGTCCTGAGGCAATCTCTTGAGATATAAAAGACAGAAGTGAGCAGCGAGACAGGGGGACCTCATACTATCAAGAAAGCAGTGCTGGGAGCAGAGCACGTCCTTTGGATCGGGGTCCCTGCGCAGAGGCTCTCCTAGTCCGGGGGAACACTGAAGAGAAGAAGGCCGACAGAGAGAAAAAGCCTTCCCCTGGAGCTGATGCCCTGAATTTGGACTTTTAGCCTACTTTGACTGTGAGGAAATAAACTTCTCTTCGTTAAAACCATCCATTTGCGGTATTTCTGTTATGGCAGCACTATATGACTAAGACAGTGACCCTATAGGACAGAGTAGAACTGCCCCATAGGGGTTCCAAGGAGCAGTAGGTGGATTTGAACTGTTGACCTTTTGGTTAGCAGCCACAGCCCTTAACCAGCGCACCACCAGGGCTCCAACATGATAGTTATTCTGTCTCACTTCCTGGGCTGTGGGCATCTTGGGGTAGGGAAAGGGATTACTCATCTACCTGTCACCTTGGTGCCTAATGTATAGCCAGAAAACTGTTTGATGAATGAATAAGATTCCTGGCTTCGCCACCTACTTTCCAAGTGACAAGGCCCTTTCTTTTTCCAGATCCCAGTTTCAAAGTCTACAAAGTGAGAGGGCTGGATGAGCTCCAGGGAACCCTTTCAACATGAAAGTGGAATTAGCGGCCAACGGATGGACAGACCTGCTAGCAGCCTCGAGAAAATTTGATGGAAGGATGAGGTCTCTATCAAGGGATGGAGGATGGGGTCTCCAAGGTCTCTGGCAAAATGCTGTGCTCAGGTCCAAGGCAGAGGGATAGGCTCAGAATGAGGGGCTTCCTGACCCTACATTTTGGGAGCCACCCAGGACTCCAGAGAAGGGAAATGGTGGTGGCGGGGGGGGTGGGGAGAACCTCAAACCCCAGGAACTGGTTTGAACCCCCACTGAGAATTTGCATTTCTAACAAGTGCTCTGCTGAGAATTTACTTTTCCACCCCAGATACACTGAATCAGTACCTACATTTTAACACGATCCCCAGGTGATTCTTATGTATAATTTCCTGGGAACTTGTTAGAAATATAAATTCTCAGCAGGGGTTCGAAGCCCTGGGGGGAAAGGACTTTATTAAGGTCAGAGGGTCACTCTCCTGTCTTTGAGGGGGCATTGGCTATTAACTCCTTGAATATCAGTGGCTCACTCAATGGGTCCCAGCCCTGCCTCCCCAGCCTAGGGTAGGGGGAGACCAATTTCTGGAGGAAACGCTGAGTACCCAGTCCTTCCCTCAGCCTGCCTCTGAACAGGCTGTTCTTGTTTACGACCCCCATCCCAGGAACAGCAATTGCTCATCCCCACGTGTGATTTGAGAGGGCGAGTCTTCCAGGCCTGGAGGAAACTCAAACCTCGCCAGCCGCCTGGCATCGGAATGCTCAGCTGGTCCCCTCCGGGGCTCATGTGACCGGGGTCCAGCTATAAATATCAGAGGGGCCTCAGACCAAGACAGAATTCGGGCACCAGGAGAAGGAGGCAAAGAGGCTCCGAGCGGGTGTTCTGTGACAAAGGCAAGAGTCCCAGGTGTGCCCATAGTTAGGCGCAGGTGAAGGAGGCAGCCAGGTAGGCCTACACCTACCGACAATATGGATTATAAGTCCAGCCTGATCCAGGATGGGAACCCAATGGAGAACTTGGAGAAGCAGCTGATCTGTCCCATTTGCCTGGAGCTGTTTACCAAGCCAGTGGTCATCTTACCGTGTCAGCACAACCTCTGCCGAAAGTGTGCCAATGACATCTTCCAGGTCAGTGCTGGGCATGGCCTATTCCTGGGGCCCCAGGGGGCTACTTAGCTTCCCTGTGACGAAAACCCTTCTCCCCTAGGCCAGGACCTTTCCAAACTGCTGCTGTTTCTGTCCCCTGCAAAATGAGTGCCCGCCCCCCCATCCCAAGGCCTCGGGACTTAGCTAAGGGGCACTGGGGAGGCTGCTCTGGCTGCTCCAGTCCCTCTCCATGACTCACGTTTCCCCTCTCCACCAGGCCCACAGCTCCCCCACCCCTGCCCTGAGCTAGGCAGTTGACTCTCCAATCAACAGTCAAATGCCTCTGGCGATAAGTGGGGGAGGCAAGCGGAAAGGAGAGAGAAACCAGACCCCTGGGACTGGAGCCAGCTCCCCAGTGGCAGGGGGCCTGGAGCTTTGGGAAGAGAGTGGCGGGGAGGCACTGGGCAGTAGAGGCACCTTCCCTTTTGAGGCTGGCCACTATAATCTGGCGGTGGGGTGGGGGTAGGGGCTCCATCTCCCTAAGAAAGGAATGCGAGTGGACAACCTGGCTGGGAAGCAAGAATCAAGTTTCCCCAGAAGCACTTTACAAAACGCTCTTTCACTCTTTTATGTTCAAAGTAGCAGCCCTAGGAGCTTGCCCTAATTATAATGCCCATTTCATGAAGGAGCATACTGAGGCTTAGATAAGGTTACTTATTCAAAGTCACATGGAAACCCAGATGGCGTAGTGGTCAAAGAGCTAAGGCTGCTAACCAAAAAAGGTCAGCAGTTTGAATCTACCAGGCGCTCCTAGGAAACCCTAGGGGGCAGTTCTACTCTGTCCTATAAGGTTGCTATGAGTCAGAATCAACTCAACAGCAACACGTTTGGTTTTTTTGGTTTATTCAAAGTCACTTATCAAATAAATGTGACTTGAACCCAGGATCACTGATTCCCAAAGCAGGTGTATATCTTATATGCCTGTTGAGTGCTTAGCGGCTTCTCAGGTGCTCCATGTGTAAAATGGGCTGGTTGCCATCTCGGAATGAGGAGCTCCAGGCAGGGGTCTATCTACGGAAAATAGCGCCTATGGCAAGTAGTTTTAAATTGCTGCATGATCTCTCACAGCTGGTGATGGAAACAGCAATGGCTGACGGTAAATCGAATCCAAACTGCTCATTAGCGCCCCTCCTCAGGCGGTGCCCAGGGCACGTGCCCTACCTACCACACCTTAGTTACACCTCTGGCAGGTCACGTGGTTTGACAAGAATGGTGGGGGTGGGCAGGGGTGAGGAAGGATAATAGGAGATTAGGAAGAGAAAGGGCTGGGAAGGGAGCCCAGGCCCCACCTCTGCCCTTGCCATCTGCAGGCCGCAAATCCCTACTGGACCAACCGGGGTGGCTCGATGTCCATGTCTGGTGGCCGTTTCCGCTGCCCCTCCTGCCGCCATGAGGTGATCATGGACCGGCACGGAGTGTACGGCCTGCAGAGGAACCTGCTGGTGGAGAACATCATCGATATCTACAAGCAGGAGTGTTCCAGGTCAGCTCATCCTCCCTCCCCTGCCATCCTGCACCAGTTCTCCCAGGCCTTTCCTTCTCTTCCTCCATCCACTCAGGATCTGGTCCCCCAGCTGGGTCCCAGCAGTCCAGAGAGCCATTTCCTTCTGCCTGAGGAACATATGTCCCAACCCTGGCTCTCAGTATCACTCAGTGAATGGGGAGGAGCCCAGATATCAGGCTGCCCTTCTGGGAAATGCGGAGACAGAAACCAGGGGAAAGATGAGACAGGAGAGGCAGAGAGAGCCACTGGGGCCAGCTAAGTGGCCCTGAGAAGAAGAGAAAGCACTCGGAGAATTCGGCCGGGTTCTCTATAACGACAGCAACAGCTACCCTCCATGTGTCGGCAGGCACAGTGCTGGGCACCAGGATACTTCTTGGCACCTCATAACAACCCTATGGATCAGCCATGACTTCTATTATCCCCATTTCACAGATGAGGAAGCTGAGGCTCAGAGAGGTGAAATCACTTACCCAAGGTTTTACAGATGGGCAGTAGAAGACCTGGGAGTGGACACAGTTGATCTAGCTCCAAGTCTCTCTCTTTATAAAATAACAGCTCAATCTCAGGCACAATTTGTGAGTGGTAGAAGATGCGCGGTATTAGGCTTCAAACTGGAGAGAGCTTTACAATCAGGACATCCTGACAAGACTTCCAGGTGCTTGACCCCACAGCTCTTATGATCCAAAACCTTTATGGAGCACCCGCCTGCTGTCAGCGCCCTGCTCAAGGGAGGGTGACAGACCTGGCCGGGGGAGCTGTGTCTGCAATCTGACTCTGTTACTAAGGCACTCGAGTAAGGCACTGGCCTTCGGGCCTTCATTTCCCTTGTCTGTGAAAGGGGGCAATAAGATCTGTTATTGTGACTGTGAAATAGGATATTGATGGGAAATGTTAAAAATACCAAATATTTATTGATCACCTACTATGTGTAGGCACTAGGATCCCTGGTGGCACAGTGGTTAAGCGCTTGGCTGCTCACCAAAAGGTCAGTGGCTTGAATCCACCAGCCTGCTTCATGGGAGAAAGATGTGGCAGTCTGCTTCCGTAAAGATGTACAGCCTTGGAAACCCTGTGGGGGAAGTTCTACTGTCCTGTAGAGTTGCTATGAGTCGGCATCGAATTGATGGCAATGGGTTTGGTTTTTGTTTTACGTGTAAGCACTGTATGCTAAATATTTTCCAAGCATTATCCTAGTTAATCATCATAATAACCCTATAAGGTCTTCTTATCCCCATTTCATGGTGAGGAAATGAAGGCTCAGAGAGGGGCAGAGGTTTCCAAGGTCACACAGCAAGTAAGTCATGAAGCCGAGAGAGAAAACCCAGTCTGATTGACTCCATGGTGAATATTCCTAACCACTATGCCAGATTGCCTCTCATGCTGATAGAGCTCAACATTACAATAACACAAACATATGGTTGATCATTACGATAATAATAAAACCAACATCACACCAAAATATTAACCTGCCTAGTGTCAACTTATGAAGACCTTTCTGTATAATTGAATGACAATGAAATTGCCCTTTAGGAGGGTCTGCTCTGGGCTAGGCATTACACATTCATTACAGGCAACTCCTGCTATGATTGCAGTAGACCTGGGAGGAAACCAAGGCTCAGAGAGGTGAAACCATTTGTCGGAGGTCACAAAAAAGTGAGTGGCAGAACAATCTGGATCTCAGCCCAGATGCTAAAGCCTGGGCTCAGGAGTTTGGGCATCTGAGAGGGTGGTGGGCACAAGGCCCGAGACCCACAGGATCTGTGTCTGTCAGCACCCATTGCCCCTCCAGTGCTCCCTTCCCAGAGGATAGAGTCAGGTGGCAAAGAGGGACCCTTCTCAACACGGGGAGCCCTGGGCTAAAGATGCAAAAAGACAAATCTGGAAAGGAGCTTATTCAATAACTTAAGGGGACAATAAGTCTAGGGTGTAATCGGTCATGCAAGGCTGTTTGGAGGTGAGGCATTGACGCTGATGGCGGCCAGTCACCCATTCGACCCTTAGATACCTGCTGAGTGTATCTAAGACATGGAATAGACATGGTGTTGGCTCTAAAAGAGGGTATAGCCTAGCTGGGGAGGTAAGACCTAGGCCCCCTAAAATGGAATTTAGGGTAGGAAATGACAGATGCCTCAAGAGAAGCACAAATGACATAGTAGAGTCCCTAAGTGGACAGCAAGATAAAGGGAGAAAGGCATCCTGAGAATGTGTGTTTGGGAAGAAGAAAAGGAAGAGACTCTGGACCTTGGGAAGAATCTCTGGACTAGGAGTCAAGGCTTGTGCTGGGCTGTTGAACAGCTGTGGACCACCTACGTTCTGTGTGACTTGGGACAGACACCTTGCTTCCTTCTCTGAGCCTTGGGGCACCCTCATGGCGTGCTTATTGATTTATTCTTTCTCCCTGTATTTAATTACCACCGCCACTATGCCAGGCGCCAGACACTGTAGATTCAGGGGTGAAGAAACAGGCAACTTTCCTTGCCTTAATGGAAGTTACAGTCTGGTGGATTAAATATAGAATTAAATGAGGCCATGAGTATAAAATGCTTAGCTCAGAGCCTGGCCCACAACAACCAAGAGCTATGGTAACTATAATTAGAGCAAATGTACTCCAGCCTAACCTTCCCTGACCCCTGACTTGCTTGGTGACCTTGGACAAGTCAATTAACCTTTCTGGGTCCCATTTTCCTCTTCTTTCAAATGTCTCCAGCTCTGACTCTCTGGAATTCTATGACCCGTCCCATGTCGAATGCACTGGGCAAACTGGGGTTTGAGTTCTTGGATGTGGGATAGCCTTGGTGTCATTGGCTCCCCTGGTCCTGGGTCCCCAGAGGGTGAAAAGAAAAGGTTTGGGGCAGCAGCCACTGAGAGTGCTGGTGGCTCAGGCCACAGACCTGGGGTAGTCTCCTCTGGTTGGAGTTGGAAGAGGAGGCAGGGAGTCGGGGCACCCCTACTCCCCCGTGACTGGTGACTGTTCTCCACTTTAGTCGGCCCCTGAAGAAGGGCAGCCACCCCATGTGCAAGGAGCACGAAGATGAGAAAATCAACATCTACTGCCTCACCTGCGAGGTGCCCACTTGCTCCATGTGCAAGGTGTTCGGGGCCCACAAGTCCTGTGAGGTGGCCCCGCTGCAGGATGTCTTCCAGGGACAAAAGGTACTGGCCCAAGCCACTTCCACTCCCAGCCTGGGCCTGCAGGCAAGGCCCATAATTTAGGATGCAGGTTTGATCCTTGTAGATCTGCTGAGCCAGACTTTCAGGAATAGTCCCTCTAGAGGGATTTCTCAGACCACAGGGACAGTAGCCCTTGCCTTCCTGGGGGAAGTAGCTGAGCTCATGGGTTATACTTAGAGCCATTTGAGAGCACCTGGGAGTGGCCTCAGGGGAGAGGCCAGGCCACCAGGACCCTCTCAGGCCATGGCTTCTCCATCCCAGCATGCTTTGGGCCCCAGATAGCTCTTCCTGTGCCCATCACCTCTCACAGACCTCAAATCCACCTGCAGCAAGAGGCAGCTTAAAGCCCTCTCCTGGGCCCCTGGGCCTGTGGGAGCCCCTCTGTCCTGCCTCTGCAGTAAGCTGTGGCCCCTCTTTCTGTACTTCTTTCTACTTATCCTTCTCTTGGTCTCTCTCTTCTAGAACTGCCCAACTCTACTTCTTCTCTTCATCCCTTTCTTTCCTAGAAACAAGTCCCTCTTCTACCAGTATCTTGCTGTGTGTTTTGGGCTGCTAACTTTACCTGTCTGGGCCTCATTTGTAAAATAGGGAGCCAACTATCTCTCTGATATCGTCTGTTATAGACCTACCTTGAACCCCAGAAAGAGGGTCCAGACCCCTACTGGAGACTCTTTTTCGCAGAGAGGGGAGTGAGGGTGCCAGTTGGCTGTCTTGAGAGAGAGGGCAGACCCTGAGACTATTTCTGTCTCTCCTTACTGATCCCCCATCCCCTCCCATCTAGACGGAACTGAGTAACTGTATCTCCATGCTGGTGGCGGGAAACGACCGTGTGCAGACCATCATCACTCAGCTGGAGGACTCTTGTCGAGTAACCAAGGTGAGGGGGACAGAAGAGCCCTACCTGGTGTTTTGAAGCCTAGTCTCTGGGGTGAGACCTGAAGCCTCACCCATGGGTTGTAACTAGAGGTTGGGGCCTGGACCCTGGGGTGGCCAAGCAGGGATGGCAGGGGAGAGACAAATCCATTCATCCACTCACTCAACAAATGCTTCTGGAGCACAGCTGTGTGTCAGGGAGTGCTCAAGGTGCTGGGGGTGGGTGGATCTTGTTAAAATATAGATTCTGACTCAGTAGGTATGGAATGAGATTCTGTATTTCTAACAAGCTCCCAGGGTTTGCCCAAGCTGCTGGTCCACAGGCCACACTTTGATTAGCAAGGCTGTAGAGGGTGGACGGGAACTTTTCCATTCCTGAAAAAGTATCCATGATTTTCCACCTCCACCTGGAGTGAGGACCTAGAGATGAGGTAGGGAAGGAGTCATCGTTATTGCTGGTAGACAAAGGCTTGTGTACAGGGTAGTCTCGAAGGGAGGAGAGGGACATTGTTCTCCCCATGGGAGGATCACAGTATGATGGAGGACATTAGAGTCCCAAGTCTGATGAGGTGTTATTGTTATACCCATTTTATAGATAAGGAAACTAAGATGTAACATCTGTGTTGGAGAGAAGGGATCCTCAATATGCAGGCCACTAGGGGAGGAACTACTTCTGCCTCTCCTAGGACCAAATGATGTAGACCTTCCTGAATCCAGTCTCGGTCTTAAAATCAGGGGAAGAGTGTGACTTGGGGTTCATGGGAGGCTTAGAATATGTCATCCCCTCTGACCCGAGAGTCTCTATTTTTTTGAGGGAGGGGATAGCTGTTCCCCATGACACCAGCCTCCAAATGTTGCTGTTGTACTAACTAATTGTGACGTCTTAGCAAATGCTTTCTTCTTGCTAAGCCTTTATTTTCTCTTCTGTAAAATGGGGGTGTAGTAAGATTTCTTCTGGCTTTAAAGTTTTGTTCCTGGGCACACCTACCCCAGGAAGGGAGTGTTAGGGGTAAGGAGTAGGATCCCACAGGATGTGACTCCAAGATTTTCTGTCTTCAGGAGAACAGTCACCAGGTGAAGGAAGCGCTAAGCCAGAAGTTTGATGTACTGTATGCCATCTTGGATGAGAAGAAGAGTGAGTTGCTGCAGCAGATCACGCGGGAGCAGGAAGAGAAGCTCAGCTTCATCGAGGTCCTCATCCAGCAGTACCAAGAGCAGCTCGACAAGTCCACCAAGCTGGTGGAGACAGCCATCCAGTCCCTGGACGAGCCTGGTGGGGCCACCTTCCTCTTGGTGAGCAGGACCAGGATCTGGGCAGGGTGATTTCAACTCAACAGCTCTGTCTGAAGTTCAAGTCTTGGCTTCTCCACTGAGCACCCATGTGCCCTTAAGCCATTTAAACCTCTCTGATCCTCAGTTTCCTCATCAGTAAAATGGGCATGCAGCAATCCCTACCTTCCTCTTAATTATTATATGAAGATCCAACGAGAGGAGGATGATGGCTTTGCAAGCTGCAAAATTTGGTGTCCATCAAAGAGGCAATTAATTGTAGGCTAGACATTGAGGTAGAGACACGGAAATGAATAAGACCCAGCCTTGCCCTAGAAGAGCCCATTGGCTGGTGGGGGAGACAGAAAGGGTTTCAGCTATAAAACTTCACATTTCAGTTCAATAAAAATTTCCTGAGCACCTACCAAGGGGCAGGCTCTGTGCTAGGCGTTGGGTATAACAAGATGATTAGGACATGGTCATCATTTTTGAAATTTCAGGGTTTAGAAGTGTTTGGGCTTCTTGCTAGGAATTAATGATAGGGTCTTAGGGTGATGACCAAAACCTGTGCAAACTGTGGACAGAGGTGTCAAGTTCAGGGAGGGAACAGGTCACCACTGGGCTAGGAAGTGGCACTAAGTGCCCACATACAACACCCTGTCCCCAGTTTTGCTGTTTTCCTGGAGCTATCCCTTCTGCAATCCTAACCCTTTGCTCTCTGTATCTCCTCCCACAGAGTGCCAAGCAACTCATCAAAAGGTCAGTGTCTCCCCAGGGCTATGATCCAAGCCCCTAGTCTCCCACGGGGGTCTCTGATTTCTTTCCAGTGGGCCTCCTCCTTTGTATTAGGTCAATGGGAGGATTGCACCCCCGGCTGGCTTTCCTGATCTTTGCATGCCCTACTGTCTTGGATCATCCATTATGGTTGTGACTGGAGAGAAAATACTCCAACCTTCTAGGGGGAGCCTTGGGGTGCTAGGTCTGGATGTGGGCACAAGCACATGCCCTCAGGTGAACTAGAGCTAAGACACCGCTTCCCGCATCAAGCCCTTGAGATCTCACCCAGCCAGTCTCTCTTCTCCACAGCATTGTGGAAGCTTCCAAGGGTTGCCAGCTGGGGAAGATAGAGCAGGGCTTTGAGAACATGGACTACTTTACTGTGGACTTAGACCATGTAGCAGACACCCTGAGGGCCATCGACTTCGGAACAGGTAAGAGAGGGGTGGAGCCGTGTGTTTATTTTCTGCTTGACCCCTGGAAGCTGACGCAAAGGCAAACACAGAGAGTTAACTTTTGGATGAGTCCAGAGACTAGCACAGTGCCTGGCATATAAATTATGTATGGATCCACAGCAGAAAACAATCTTGGGACAGGAGAAAGAGTGTGGTGTCTGGAGTCAGGGAGACTTGAGTTCGAATCCCAGTTCTGCCACTTGTTATCTGTGTGACCTTTGGTAAGTCCCTCCACCTCTCTGAGCTTTCGGAGCAGACTACCACATCTTTCTCCTGTGCTTCTGTGGAGCAGCTGGTGAGTTCAAAGCACTGATCTTTTGGTTAACAGCCAAGTGCTTAACCACTGCACCACCAGGATTCCATAGAGAAGGAGAAGGCAGATCCAATTTGACTGAATGTTGCATTGGTCTGAGAGCTCATGATCCCATGACCAGCTTAGAGAAAGAAAAGACAGACGTGTGTGCAGGAACAAGGAAGAGCTAAACGGGCTGGTGTGAGAAGTAGAAAGGCTTCTTGGCACCTCCTGTGTCAGCTTTCCTGCAAGACTTCAGTAGTTAAGTCTGTTCTCAGAATCCCAGATATACCCCAGTCATGGAGAAGGACAGAATACATCCCAAAGCTGAGATACCAATGGACTCAAGTATATCCATTGCTGTAGATCATCTTCTTCACTGTTACCCTCCCTAACACTAAGAGATTTAAGAGTGAATTGTACTGTGTGAACGTGATAACATTGTGAAGACCTTCACTGTCCTTTGTAATCTCCCTGAGCCTGTTTCCTCATAGATAAAATGGGGAGAATACCTACCAAACTGTTGAGTCGATTCTGACTCATAGCGACCCTACAGCCATCATTTATCAAGCACTTTCCATATCCCAGCCACTAATTGCTTTACTTAAATTGTCACATAATACAATATCTTTATGAGGTAGGTTCTCTTCTTATCAGCTCCATTTTATAGTGGAGAAAACGAAAGCTAAGAGTGGGTGAGCGATTTGCTCCAGGCCACACAGCTAGTAAGTAAGTAGATCTCATCAAGGGCTATCTGGCTGTGCCAACTCCTCATTCTTAATTCACACAATTCTTGTGAGGATTAAATGAAACAATGTGTATACAGCACTTAGGACAGCTCTTGGCACATAGTAAACCAGTTGCTGTCGAGTTGATTCCAACTCATGGTGACCCTACGTGTGTCAGAGTAGAACTGTGCTCCACAGGGTTTTCAATAGCTGATTTTTTGGAAGTAGATCACCAGGCCTTTCTTTCAAGGTGCTTCTGGGTGGACTTGAACCTCCAATCTTTTGGTTAGTAGCTGAGTCTATTAACTGTTTGCACCACCCAGCGATGCCTGGGACAGAGTAAGTGCTCAGCAAATGCTGAGTAGTAATTGTGATTATGATTCAATAACAACAGCAAAACTCCCTAGGTTATGCACAGATCTTAGCTGCTTGGCAGGACTTTTGTCTGCCATTTTTGGAGGCATTAACTTTTCCAAGCCCCACACACACTCTTTGACAAATGCTCTGACTCCGTGGTGACCCACTCAGAGCCGCAAAGGATTAAGGAAGTGGCTTGGGGAGGGTGTGGGGGGCATGTTCCCTGTTAGTAGAGCTCAAAGGTGATATCCCAGGATGGGAAAGCGAGGACACGGGTTGCAGCTCCGTCACTGGCCCTCTAGTGCTCAGCTTCAGCGAGCTAATGAACAGAGATGGCCAAGACGTGCTCCCTACCCCATGCCCACCCCTTTGTAGGCTAATGAATCAGGAAAACAGGCTAGGGGGCTGCTGAACAAGCTGATTTCAAAGGCTGAGCAAATTCTTTCAGGACAAGGACTTTGATCCCAGAGAACTGGAGTTTTTGCCTGTTCTCCCCAGTGGTGCTTATCTGTCTGGTCACAGATGACCAGGTGATAGAAGGAACCACTGTGCCTGGAACAAAGCAGTCTCAGCCTCACTCCCTTGGAGGAGTGTGGGAGGAAGAAGGCAGACAGGGGAATGAGGAATTGGGCAGCTTGGGTTTGGCAAGCCCCTCACATCCAGGGCCTCTGCTGCCTCTGTGGGACCATTTGGCCCCACATGGGCAGGAAACGGGGCTTAGATAAGTGCTAGCTCCTGGTTCCCCTCTGACCAGCTCCTCTGAGGAACTGACCCCATCCTAACACAATTCGTCTTTGTCATACACAGATGAGGCAGAAGAAGAAGTCATTGAAGAAGAAGACCAGGATGAGGAGGAGTCCACAGAAAGGAAAGAAGAAGAAGGTAAGAAACCCATCTTCCTCCATTCATTCATTCATTTGCTCTTTCATTCAACAACGTGAGCTATCTACTGTGTGCAAAGCACTGTGCTTGGCGCTGGGGTTGGAGCTTAGTCTTTTCCCAAAGTGTATTTTTAAATATTTTAAGGACAAACTCTGGTTACCTTTACCTTTAGGTAAAAACACCCCAAACTATTCGTAACAAAAAGATTCCCATTTTACATCTGAGTAGCCTTCCTAACTGAAAGGCAACACAGCATAGTAGAGGTAATAGACGGGGCTCATGAGCCAGGCTTGGCCCACTGATATGTTTTGTTTGGTCATTTTTGCCGCCCATTTTAAATATTTTAAATTAGTTGCCAACATTTAAAAAGTAGGAGATTAAAAAAAAAAAAAAAAGATTTCAGCTAAGAATCTGGGCTTCCACCTTCTTGTCAACGTTTGGGAAGAGCTTATACTTCCCCCTGGCCCCAGGGAACTGAAGCAGGGCAGGGCTGCCCCCTGGAGATGGAGCACATTCACCAGTTTGCCTACCCCACCACGGTCAAGCTTGCCTGCTTCATTCCTTCATGTTATATGCTGGCCCCAGTAGGCATCTGAGTTTGCCCACCTGGCAGAGCCAATAAGAGCTTGGTTCTGAATCACAGCTCTGTCAAGGACTAGTGGTGTGACCTTGGGCAATCCACGACTTCTTTGAGGCTTGCGCTACTCATCTGAGCAGGAGAGTCTTGTAGTACTGACCTCATAAGGTTATGGTGGGGAGTAAATTAAATAATGCTCGTAAATCATTTAACATAGGAAAACTCAATACATATTTGCTGATAAATTAGTTTTCAAGCCATAGGTACTGGAACTAAATTCCAATCCATCTGAAGAATATAGAGTTGTCTTTTGGGGTTTTGTATTGGAAGTACAATCCGTAGTGTGTCGGGAGCTGAATTCTATTTTGGTTTAAAAAGGAAGAGACCAGACAGACGCTTTTATTTCTCACTGCAGCCTGGTGAGCCCTGGATCCCCTGAGTCCCTGTCTTACCATGTGTTTCTTTTTATTTCAGGACACCAGTAAGGAGCTGGATGAATGAGACCCTCTAGACGCAGAGAGACTGGGGAGGGTGGCGATGGGCCCAGCTGCCTCAGTGACAGGCCTAGGGTGGGAGGGGTTGGGGCCTCTGGAGGGACAAAGGGGAGGTGTGTCTTCCCTCTGCTCAGAGAGCAGGGACTAGGAGTAGGACCCTACTGCCCGTCCAGCGGCCGTTGAACCAGAATTGGAAACGTGCTTGAAATAACCACACAGGACACTTTTCTACATCGGTGCAAAATGGAGTATTTTGTATGTTTTTAAAAAGTGATTTTTTTTTTTTGTATATACTTGTATATGTATGCCAATTTGGTGCTTTTTGTAAAGGAACTTTTGTATGATAATGCCTGGTCATTGTATGACTGGCAATTGTTAGAAAGAGGGGAAGCAAGCCAGATTGATACATTTGACCACTTCCTTTGCTCGGTGGGTGGGCTGGGTAGCACTCACAGGCCTGGAAAGGGATAATGTACTGTATTTCAATGCCTATCCCTGACATATGGGGTGGTTACTAAGTTTGTGTTATATGTCCTTTTAATAAATGCACAGTGCTCTCTTCCTGTTATTACCAAAAGAGCTGGGCTTTCATTCAACCTTCCTCCCTCCTCACCTTCCCCATGGAGAAGAAGGAGCCCCGCTGGCACAGTGGTTAAGCTTGACTGCTAACCAAAAGGTCAGCGGTTCGACCCACCAGCCACTCTGCCACTCCGTGGTGGAAAGATGTGGCAGTCTGCTTCTGTAAAGATTACAGCCTTGGAAACCCTATGGGGCAGTTCTACTTTGTCCTATAGGATTGCTATCAGTTGGAACCAACTTGACAGCAATGTGTTTGGTTTTTGGTTTGGCTTCTGGAGAAGAGAGTTCAGAGTGGATGGTCAAGTAGGAAGTTTGTGGCAGGAGGTAGAAGTTGATGGCAAGGCTAGACTTATCCCTCCAAGAGTTCTTCATTTTTGGTGAAGATATACACAGCAAAACATACATCAATTCAACGATGTCTACATGTAGAAATCAGTGACATTGGTTACTTTCTTCAAGTTGTGCCACCTTTCTCCATAACCTTCTCTGAATTGTTTCACCATCATCAATACCAACTTACTGCCCTCTAAACTTCTCATCTAACCTTTGCAATTGCTGTTGTCAGTTTGATCTCTTACAGATAATTCTTTAAGAGAACACAGTGCCCATTCTCTTCTAATGATGCAAAACTGTTTGATTTAAAGATGACTTTAGGGGATAGTTTTAGGTTTAAAGATTTCCTCAGGGCAATAGTTGGGGGAGGTAAGGGTCAATCATCCTCAGTGGCCCTAGAGAGTCTGGGTTCCATGAGAATTTAAGGTTCTAGTCCTCATTATTTCCTCTTTTGATCAGGATTCTTTTACAGAATCTTTGAGCAAATCATTCAGTAATGATAGCCGGGCATCATCCAATTCTGGTCTCAATGGCAAAGGAGGCCGTTGTTCATGGAGGCAACCTACAAGAGTTCTTTAAATCAGCATTTCCTAGTGTGAGCTCCATGGAGAACTGGCCCCAAGATGATCCTTAGTATGTTATTGCCTGGGTTCTCCAGAAAACAGAGCCTGAGGCAAAGCTTAAATGCTAATGCTTTAGCGGGAGGTGCAATCCCAGGGCCGCTAGAGTGAAGAGAAATGGAAGCAAGGCAGGGAAGGAGGGAAGGGAAATGGAAGGCAGAGAAAGAGGGAAGCAAATAGAGGGTGTCATATTACTGATCCAGCCACAGTTTCACTAAGACACAGCCGACTGCTCAGTCATGTGGGATGTTTCTAGCATAAAGAACCCACCATGACTCAGAACAGTTCATCAGAGGGAAGAAGAGAAATTTTCTCTGCTGGCTCTTTCCCATCTCCTGTCTCTCATGGTTGAAGTTTGCTTCACAGAGTATTCATTCACCTAAACTTCCAGGTTGCATCATTTGGCCCCTTTGGGGAGCTGCTGGGGGAAACGAGATTGCATGTCATACTGTGTGGTGGTTCAGTTGAGTCTGGAAGAGGTGAAAGGAGCCACAGCCTCTGTGGTCCAGTTGGGTCAGGCATGGGTGCTAGAGCTGCTGCTGCCCCCACTGCAGTGAGCACAATGGAGTCATGCTGGAGCCAAGACAGCCACCAATACTAGGGGTTGAGGAGATGATGAAACTGCAGCAGCAGCCAGACTTTCTATGAGCAAGTGGCCAAGGGTCTAGGAGAGAGGTAAGGCCGAAAGGTCTGAGGCAGCACATTAATTGGGTCCTGTCTTAGTCATCTAGTGCTGCTCCAACAGAAATACCACAAGTGGATGGCTTTACAAAAAGAAATTTATTCTCTCACAGTCCAGTAGGCTACAAGTCCAAATTCAGGGCATCAGCTCCAGGGGAACGCTTTCTCCATCAGCTCTGGGGAAGTCCATGTCATCAGTCTTCCTTTGGTCTGGGAGCTTCTCTGCGCAGGAACCTCAGGTCCAAAGGACATGCTCTGCTCCCAGCACTGCTTTCTTGGTGGTAGGTTCCCATGTGTCTCTGCTGGCTTCTCTCTTTTATATCTCAAAAGAGATTGCATTAAGACACTGATCTTGTAAACCTCATCAGTATAACCTCATCACAGTGATAGAATTTACAACACATGAGGAGATCACATATAATCTCATCATAGTGGTAGAGTTTACAACACATAAGGACATCACATCAGATAACACAATCATACAATACTGGGACTCATGACCTAGCCAAGTTGCTACACACATTTTTGGGGGGACACAATTCAATCCATGACAGGTCCCATACACCATGATGTTATACATTTGAGGAACACTGTAATCTGTCCTGCCTGAGACATTCAGAACACAGTAGCAAATTAAGGGCTCTGAGAAGTCCTGTAGTGAAAAAAGGTATTTAGCTTTTGTTGTTGTTCTTAGTTGCTGTCAAATTAGCTCCGACTCATGTGATCTATGTATAACATCTTCATAATCATTGGTATGTTTGCGTCCATTGCTGTGGTTATGGACTCAACATCCGAATGCTGTAAATCTTATGGATATCAAAAACCAAACCCGTTCCCATTGAGTCAATTCCGACTCCTGGGGACCCTATAGGGCAGAGTAGAACTGCCCCAGAGAATTTCCAAGGCTGTAAATCTTTACAGAAGCAGACTACCACATCTTTCCCCCGCAGAGCAACTGTTGGGTTTGAACGATCAATCTTCCGGTTAGCAGCTGAGTGCTTAACCACTGCGCCACCAGCGCTCCTTGAATTTATGGATAACATTTAACTTTTGAGAACGACATAACTTTACAGAAGGAATAATCCATCGAGTTCATGGTGCTTAGAATACTTCCTGATCCTTAAGCCTTTTAATGGATTTTTTTTGGTGAATTGAATAGTTAACCCAGCATTTCCCAATTTATTTGTTCATATGACATCCACCAGAACTAGTGTTCTGTGGAACTCACTTTAGGAAAGTGCTTTAAACCCTCACACCTCTGCCCATTTTTACTTCTGGGAGTTTCTCTAAGGCTACCTTAGCCCCTAACTTTGAATTTCAGGGAATCAGACTTGGCTCTCATTTCTAGTTGCTTCTTAGCTCTGAAGCATTCTTTTTTAAACTTAAAAAAAAGTTTTGTCTACTATATTATGTACACACACAATTCATAAAACTAGTTGTGCAATTTAATAGGCTATTATAAAATAAACTCCTGTGTTGCCACTACTCAAGTCAAGAGAAAGAACACTGCTAGCCCCCAGAGGCAGAGGCTGCTGTGACCCTTTCCACCACAACTCCTTCTTCTGCTTGGAAGCCACTGTCTTTGTTATCTAGTGCTGTTATAACAAAAATACCACAAATGGATGCCTTTAACAACTTTATTTTCTCACAGTTTAGGAGGCTAGAAGTCTGAATTCAGGGTGCTGGCTCTAGGGGAAGGCTTTCTCTCTCTGTCGGCTCTAGAGGAAGGTCTTTGTCTCTTCTGAGCTTCTGCTCCTGGGCAATCTTCTTGTGGCTTGGCATCTCTCTTCCCCAATCTCTGCTCTGCTGGTTTGTTTGATCTCTTTTATATCTCGAAAGAGATTGACTCAAGATACACTAATCCTGCCTCATTAACATAACAAAGACAACCCATTCTCAAATGGGTTATAACCACAGGCATAGAGGTTAGGATTTACAACACATATTTTTTGGGGACTCAATTCAGTCCATAACATTCCATCCTTTGCCCCCCGCCCCCAAATTCATGTCCTTGCCACATGCAGAACACATTCACCTCATCACATTATCCCAAAAGTCTTAAATCCACTCCACGTCCAAAATCTCATCTTCTAAATCTTCTAAATCAAACATGGGTGAGACTTTAGGAGTATTCCATCCTGGGGCAAAAGTCCTCTTTATCTGTAAGCCTGTGAAATCTAGACTACAAGTTGTCTGTTTCCAAAGTACAATGGTGGAACAGGCACAAGGTAGACATTTCCATTACAGATGGGAGACATTGGAGGGAAAGAAGCAATAACAGGCACCAAGCAAGTCCAAAACCCCACAGAACAATTTACATTAGCTCTCAAGCCTGAAAATAATCCTCTATTCTTTGGGATCACCTGGGCAATGGCCGTGCCCTCCAGACTTTGGATGTTGGCCATACCCTCTGGATTCTGGGTAGAGGCCCCTCAGCCCTGGGCTTTAGCTCCACCTTCCAGGCCCACTGGGATGGTGATTCTGCTCCCTCGGCCTTGGGCAGCCCCATTCTCCTAGGCCATCTGAGTGGCGACCCCACCCCCTTAGCCCCTACAGGCCCCATTCTTCTGCCTGTTGGGCATTGTAGCCCTGCCCCCTCAGCTATGGGCAGCGACCCCTTCCCCCTGGCACTCGGGAACGGCAGCTCCACACTCTGGAACCGAGCTGGTGAAGATCTGACCCTTTTAAAGCTAGGAGGCTGTGACTCCATCCTTTGAAATCAGTGCAGCTCTGCTTCCTGTGCTCCTTTCAACAGTTCTGTTGATCTCCGAGCTGCTCCAAGGATGGTCCTTTACTTTTCTTGGAGGACAACAGATGTAGCTCCTTTGGCCTGTTTCTTGCCTGTAGAATTTTAAGAGTTCTTCTCTTTTGTTCTTTCTCTGTCCCCTTCAGTCTAATAAGATGGATTTTCTGCTGTGATAGTTGGTTAGATCCATCAGTCACAGGCTTAATCTCTTTAACAAAAGATTGTGTAGCCACATCCATGGTGAAAATTCTAGGACACATGTCCTTAGTTTGTACAACAGAATTTTCCAAATCTTTAAGTTCTGTTTTCATTTTACATAGTTCATTTTTAAGTCCATCCCTTTCCTTTCTCATTTCACTATAAGCAGCGAGGAGAAACCATGTGGCCCATGTAAGATCTTGCTTAGAAATCTCCTCAGCCAAATATTCAAGTTCATCACTTACAAGTTCTACCCTCTACCAAACACTTGAACATTATTCAGACAAGTTCTTTGCCACTGCATAAAAAGCATCCCCCTTCCTTCATTGTCCAGTCATATGTTCATCATTTCCTTTTAAAGCCTCACCAGAAGCTCATTTGACATCCACATTTCTAGCAACATTCTGTTGCTGTCGTCTTTTGTATTCTCTAAGACAATAGAGACTTTCTCTAAAGCTCTTCTCACTTTCTTCTGAACCCTCACCAGAACTGTCTTTGATATTCATAATTCTACCAACAGTTTCTTCAAGGCAATATAGGCTTTTACTATTAGGCATTTTAAAACTCTTCCAGCCTCTACCCATTACCCAACTCCAAAACCATTTCCACATTTTAAGCATCTGTTAGAGCAGCACCCCACTCCCGGTACCAATTTCTGTCTTAGTTACCTACTGCTACTATAACAGAAATACCACAAGTGGGTGCCTTTAACAAATAGTAATTTATTTTCTCACATTTTACGAAGCTAGAAAGTCCAAATACAGGGTTCTGGCTCTAGAGGAAGGCTTTTTCCCTCTGTCAGCTCTAGAGGAAGCTCCTTGTCTCTTTGAGCTTCTGCTTCTGGACGATCTTCATGTGGCTTGGCATGTGTCTTCCCTCACCTTTGCATACTTGTTTAATCTCTTTTATATCTCAAAGGAGATTGATTCAAGACAACCCTACACTAATCCTGCCATTCCCAAATGGGATTATAACCAAAGGCATGTTGCTTTTAGGTGCCATCAAGTTGTTTCCAATTCATAGTGACCCTATTTACAACAGAAGAAAACACCACCCAGTCCTGCGCCATCCTCACAATCATTGCTATGCTTGAGCCCATCATTACATCCACTGTGTCACTCCATCTTGTTGCGGGCCTTCCTCTTTTTCATTGACCCTCTCTTTTACCAAGCATGGTGTCCTTCTCCAGGGACTGGGCCCTCCTGATAACATGTCCAAAGTACATGAGATGAAGTCTCACCATCCTTATTTCTAAGGAGCATTCTGGCTGTAGTTCTTCCAAGACAGACATGTTCGTTATTCTGGTAGTCCATGGTATATTCAATATCCTTTGCCAGCACCATAATTCAAAGGCATCAATTCTTCTTCATTCTTACTTATTTACTCTCTACCTTTCACATGCATAGATACAGGCATAGAGGTTAGGATTTACAACACATATTTTTTTGGAGACACAATACATAACAGCCATTATCCTGTGTTTTTTGATAACCGCGCACTTGCTTTTCCTTGGTTTTATCTCCTAGAGTCTCTTCCCATAGAACTATGAAAGAATGAGGCCAGAAAGAGAGAGGCTTTCATTACCTTGAAATGACAATTCAAGAATCAATGCACATCCTGTCTCCAGATTGCTTCTCCAGGTTACTGATTATACGGAAAACAAGTATGTTTACCTGATAGCTTGTTACTTATCTGGGGGTGGGAGAGGACAGTCAAGGCTCTGTAATCAGCTAAAGCTTAAATTCTAGGAAAATATCTAAGGGGATATAATAAGGGGATCTCTACTTTGCCACCTAAAGGATTCTCCTCTCCTTGAAAAGCAGAACACTTAAGGGTGGTAAAAATGGGTTTTTGATCAATGGGCTTCCTTTAACATCATGCTGCAAGACAGGAACTGGCTTCAGAGGGGTTATTGCAAAGAATCCTAAACACAGTTCGATAGACTGCTGCATCAGAATCACCAGGGCAGGTTTATTTTATTCCCAAACCTTTAATTGTGGAATATTTCGAACATATTATAAAATATACAGAATAGTATAATGCACACCTATGTACCCATCACTCAGTTTCAACAGTAAATGACATATAGTCAATCTTGTTTCTTCTATACTCTTACCCACTCACCCCACTGGGATTATTTTAAGGAAAATCCCAGACAACATTATCATGTATCCTCCAATACTTTAGATAGAGTTCTTTAAAAAAAAAAAAAAATCATATCCATTATACCATAAAATGGGCCCTGGGTGGCACAAAGTTCAGCACTCGACTACTAGCTGAAAGGTTAGCCGTTCAAACCCATCCAGAGGCACCTCAGAAGACTGGCCTGGCGATCTGCTTCTGAAAAGTCACAGACTTGAAAACCCTATGGAACAGTTCTACTCTGCACACATGGGGTTGCCATGAGTTGGAACTGACTCCATGTCAGCTAACAACAACATACCATAAGAAATGAGCAATAATTCTACAATAATGTCAAACACGGAAAAGGATTTTTAAAATATAGATTCCCAGGCTCCACCCCAGACCTCCTGAATCATTGGGCTCTAGTTGTGGAATGAGGGAATTTATATATATATTTTTTAAATAACAATGTTCAGGTGATGCTGAGGTCTGGGGATCGCTAGCCATTCTGCACAGGACCTACTGGGCATCTTTGGAGGAGCCAAGTATATAATACAAATGGATCTGGCATTTTTCAGTAGGTACTGAAGTCTTGATTAAGTAACTATTTGGTCAGTTGAACTCTTGCAAATCCACTAAAATGCATCATGGGAAAGTATTAATTTAAAAGAAATCTGTAAATTTTTTTTTATTGACTATGTAGCTGGATCCAATTTATAAATCTGCTTTTTTTTTTTTTGGAGAATTTATGATATCCTTTGCATTAAAGGGAACAAGAGAGATATACGTTTATAAAGCATAATCACTTTTCCCTCAAGTAGGTTGTAAGACAGGGTTCTGAGCATAGGGCAGAGTTTGAAACTATAACACGCAACTGAGGTCGTCCAGTAAAAACTCCTCCTGGGAGCAGAAGCCACCTCATTCCCTCTCCTCTGATTAAATGACAATCCCACCACCCGTCTGTCAGCTTGTACTGTGGTGGCTTCCATGTTGCTGTGATGCTGGAAGTTATGCCACTGGTATTTCAAATACCAGCAGGGTCACCCATTGTGGAGCTTCCAGACTGACAGACTAGGAAGAAAGGCCTGGTGATCTATTTCTGAAAATTAGCCAATGAAAACCCTATGAATCATAACAGAATATTGCTCAATATAGTGCTGGAAGATGATTCCCCCCTAAGTTGAAAAGCACTCAAAATACACAGTGGCTGCAACAGACTCAAGCATCCCAAAGGTGGTGAAGATGGTGCGGGACCAGGCAGTTTCATTTTGTTGTACACAGGTTGCCTTGAGCTGGAGCCAACTCCAAAGGAGCTAACAACATACTAGTCTACTTCTTTATTCCAGTCCAGTCGGTGCTCAGAGCTGAGTTAAAATGTAATAGAAGTACAAGATACATCCCTGTCCTCAAAGGGTTTTAAATTTAGGGGGAAGATAAGATGAATACATATCTGAGACCTCCTCACTCAAACTTTACTGTGTAGAAAATCCTCTGGGAATTTTACAAATATGCAGATTTCATCCCCAGATTCCTAGGCTACACCCAGAGATGCTGAGTCAGGTGGTCTCATGCGAGGACAAGCAACCTTAATTTTAGTACCTTCTCTAGGTAATGCTGAGTCTGCTGGTCCTTAGATTGTATGTTAAGAAATTCGGGAAGCACAAGGGAAAGGTTTGCTACACCTGGAGTCCAGAGGAGGTGAAAAGAAAGACACCCAGTGGGGACCTAACCAAGGCAGTCGTGACTCGCTACCCTCACTCCTTGCACCTTGTCTGCTACCAAGATGACTCCTGTGCAGGGAGGGACTGATGGATCCCCTCCTTTTCCCCAGTGGTGTAGGAACGCGGCCTGAGTCCACTCTTCCCTCTGTGAAGGACCACATCCGCCAAGCCATGGTCCTGGTGACAAAGAAGGACACATCCGAGAATGGGACAATTGATTAGGGAGGTTACCAACTTGAATTTCTTTCTATACAGAAGGCACCTATCAGAGGCTAGTGTTGGGCCCACGGGCTCCTGAACTCTCAGGGATCTCCATGGGAGAATGCTGTTTCAAGTGGGTGGGGCCCAAATCGGCGTCAAGGGACCAGCTACTTCCCCCGCGGTACCACAACGCGTAGTTGGCGTACCGCACGTTCTACTTGTATCTCCCTGGCGGTGTGTATGTTGCGCTTCCTGGGGCTCCAGTAAGCTGCAGCCCGGAGGGGGAGGTGGTGACGATGGTGGTGATGCCAACTCGCCCAGCTGGCAACTGCTGGTGGAGCGTGACACTGCTCTTTGTAGATAGGAGGGGAAACAAAGCCAGTCCTAATCGGATCAGAGCCCGCAGGAGAGGAGTGGTGAGGATGGGTCTGTCAGTCCCAACCAGTGCTAAGGAGGGACAATGCCTCCAGTTTTAGGGAAGAGGCATACTCCCGCCTCCAGGAGCCTCGTAGTCTAAGGGGAAGACCAAAAGTGGGGAAACATGATCAAGCCCTAAGCAGTCTCCATTCTGAGGGTGGAAATTCATCAAGCCCACAGGAGTCTCTAATGTGTAGGGGGGAAGACACAACCCTAGCCACAGGAGCCCCTATTCTGAGGCGAGGAGCCACATTCCCGCCCTCAGAGAACCCGAAGGGGATTTCCACAAACCAAAGTCCGAGAACTTTTTCCTGGGACGTGACCAGCCCCGCGGAGGAGAGTGGGCGCAGCCCTCGCCCAGTCCTAACTCAGCAATACCCAGCGGCAGAGCTGGGCGCAGGCGGTCAGGCTTTTCGTCACAGACCAGGTCGGCTCCTCTGGCGGCGTGGGCGCAGGGGACTGCTGCTCGGGGGCAGCACCTGGGCGCCCTTTGCAGCCGGTCACCCCCTCCCCCTTCCCCGCGGGCTTTTGCACACGACGCGCCGCGGGCCGCTTCACACGGGGTGGTGGGGCCAGATAAAGCAGAGCAGGTGCGGGGCGCAGCGGCCCGGGCCGAGAGCGAGAGCGCGGCGCTGGAGGCTGGACCGCGGCGGGGCGGCCGG